>NC_069499.1:539337441-539372441 GCF_027579735.1 Bombina bombina
AAATCAGTGACCAATATAGCCACCTTTCTTTGCAAGGACACTCAAAAGCCTGCCATCCATGGATTCTGTCAGTGTTTTGATCTGTTCACCATCAACATTGCGTGCAGCAGCAACCACAGCCTCCCAGACACTGTTCAGAGAGGTGTACTGTTTTCCCTCCTTGTAAATCTCACATTTGATGATGGACCACAGGTTCTCAATGGGGTTCAGATCAGGTGAACAAGGAGGCCATGTCATTAGATTTTCTTCTTTTATATCCTTTCTTGCCAGCCACGCTGTGGAGTACTTGGACGCGTGTGATGGAGCATTGTCCTGCATGAAAATCATGTTTTTCTTGAAGGATGCAGACTTCTTCCTGTACCACTGCTTGAAGAAGGTGTCTTCCAGAAACTGGCAGTAGGACTGGGAGTTGAGCTTGACTCCATCCTCAAACCGAAAAGGCCCCACAAGCTCATCTTTGATGATACCAGCCCAAACCAGTACTCAGCCTCGCTGGCGTCCGAGTCGGACTGGAGCTCTCTGCCCTTTACCAATCCAGCCATGGGCCCATCCATCTGGCCCATCAAGACTCACTCTCATTTCATCAGTCCATAAAACCTTAGAAAAATCAGTCTTGAGATATTTCTTGGCCCAGTCTTGACGTTTCAGCTTGTGTGTCTTGTTCAGTGGTGTCGTCTTTCAGCCTTTCTTACCTTGGCCATGTCTCTGAGTATTGCACACCTTGTGCTTTTGGGCACTCCAGTGATGTTGCAGCTCTGAAATATAGCCAAACTGGAGGCAAGTGGCATCTTGGCAGCTGCACGCTTGACTTTTCTCAGTTCATGGGCAGTTATTTTGCGCCTTGGTTTTTCCACACGCTTCTTGCGACCCTGTTGACTATTTTGAATGAAACGCTTGATTGTTCGATGATCACGCTTCAGAAGCTTTGCAATTTTAAGAGTGCTGCATCCCTCTGCAAGATATCTCACTATTTTTTACTTTTCTGAGCCTGTCAAGTCCTTCTTTTGACCCATTTTGCCAAAGGAAAGGAAGTTGCCTAATAATTATGCACACCTGATATAGGGTGTTGATGTCATTAGACCACAGCCCTTCTCATTACAGAGATGCACATCACCTAATATGCTTAATTGGTAGTAGGCTTTCGAGCCTATACAGCTTGGAGTAAGACAACATGCATAAAGAGGATGATGTGGTCAAAATACTCATTTGCCTAATAATTCTGCACTCCCTGTATATATAATTTATTTATTTATACCATGGGTGCCTGTATGATTGTGTATAAAGAGGTGTTTGATTGCCACTTATAATGCTACTTTTCTTGACAGCAGGAACAATGTAACAATGTACAACTGATCAATATAATAACAATAAATCAATAAAATAAACACATTTGTACAGAAGGTTGGCTGACAGAAACAAGAATAGACATCCAGGCCTGGAAACATACTGAAAAGTTGCTTGAAATGAGAGAAATGCCTAAAGGATAAAATAGAGCACATAAGTGTAAAGTACACGCTCTAAAACCCATAGATCACAAGGAGCAACAGTTTCCAAAACAGCCATTCTGTATTGAGGAGAAATATTCAGAAAAGTAACACATTGTTGCTCTTGAATTACAATGTTCCCACTTTCTAATGTACAGAGATAATTTGTGCCACAGAGGATAGGAGCACACAGTGTAATTACATGCTCCAAATATTCCTATGATTCACTTGCTGCGGCACTTTTCAAAGATACTTGCTGCTAAGCATACAGATCCCACATCAGATCCCACATAAACAATCTCTGATCTCACCGCTACTACTTCCGATCACCCACGAGAGCCGGACTCACACATGCCTTCTGGTACATCTATTCCAGATCATCTCGGCCTTTGCCATTCACAAATCTTAACAGCATTTGGAGGATCAGAGGTACAGCAGATGAGCAGGATTACCAATGCTTGGTTACAGTTGAAAAATGCTGGTTCTTTCAGCACCAGGCATGACGCGTTTCGCTCCTCCCCTTTTTCTGGGCTGGCACTGGGGCTTCATCAGATGTTTCCCTCAATACATTACCAACTTTTAAATTACAAAATAGACTCCTCCCTTGCACTCTTGTTGTCCTTTTTAGTGCACTATTGAACTAATGGAATTGATGATTGAAGAGGATAAAAAGAAGTCAAATCATTGTAAAATAGAAGTAGAGAAAGCATATGAAACTAAATATTTTTGCTACAGATTCAGCATATTATAGATTAACCCCTTAATGACCACAGCACTTTTCCATTTTCTGTCCGTTTGGGACCAAGGCTATTTTTACATTTTTGCTTTGTTTGTGTTTAGCTGTAATTTTCCTCTTACTCATTTACTGTACCCACACATATTATATACCGTTTTCCTCGCCATTAAATGGACTTTCTAAAGATACCATTATTTTCATCATATCTTATAATTTACTATAATTTTTTTTATAAAATATGATGAAAAATTTAAAAAAAATACACTTTTTCTAACTTTGACCCCCAAAATCTGTTACACATCTACAATCACCAAAAAACTTCTTTGCTTTTTTTGCAAGTTATAGGGCCATAAATACAAATAGCACTTTGCTATTTCCAAACCATTTTTTTTTTTCAAAATTAGCGCTAGTTACATTAGAACACTGATATCTTTCAGGAATCTCTGAATATCCATTGACATGTATATATTTTTTTTTAGTAGACAACCCAAAGTATTGATCTAGGCCCATTTTGGTATATTTCATGCCACCATTTCACCGCCAAATGCGATCAAATTAAAAAAAATGTTAAATTTTTCACAATTTTAGGTTTCTCACTGAAATCATTTACAAACAGCTTGTGAAATTATGGCACAAATGGTTGTAAATGCTTCTCTGGGATCCCGTTTGTTCAGAAATAGCAGACATATATGGCTTTGGCGTTGCTTTTTGGTATTTAGAAGGCCGCTAAATGCTGCTGAGCATCACACGTGTATTATGGCTAGCAGTGAAGGGGTTAATTAGGTAGCTTGTAGGGAGCTTGCAGGGTTAATATCACATTTAGTGTAGAGCTCAGCCTCCCACCTGAAACATCAGACCCCCTGATCCCTCCCAAACAGCTCTCTTCCCTCCCCCACCCCACAATTGTCCCCGCCATCTTAAGTACTGGCAGAAAGTCTGCCAGTACTAAAATAAAAGCTATATTTGTTGTTTTTTTGCGTTTTTAAAAAGCATATTTACATATGCTGCTGTTTACTATCCCCCCCTTAGCCCCCAACCAGCTCTATAACCCTCCCACTCTAACTTAATCTGTGCCATCTTGGGTACTGGCAGCTGTCTGCCAGTACCCAGTTTAGAAGAAAACATGTTTTTTTTTTAAATTTTTAATAAAATTTTCTGTAGTGTAGCTTCCCCCCACACAAAACCAACCCCCCACCCCTCCACGATCTCTTTTTGTGCTTTTGCACAAACAAGATTAGGGCATTTTTTCTTAACAATATTTACCTAGCGTAGCGGTTCCCACCCGCTCCCGCCCCGTGCACGCGCCCGCCCGCCAACCTCCGTGCACGCGCGCCCCCTAACGGTCCCGCCTCCGATCCCGCTCCCCTTGATGACACAGGATACACCGATGGCCGCCCACCCGCCTCCCAAGTCGGCTCCCACCCACCGATACCGGCCATCGATGTCCGGTGCAGAGAGGGCCACAGAGTGGCTCTCTCTGCATCGGATGGCCATTTAAGGTTATTGCAGGATGCCTCCATATCGAGGCATCACTGCAATAACCGAAAGCAGCTGGAAGCGAGCAGGATCGCTTCCAGCTGCTTTCCACACCGAGGACGTGCAGGGTACGTCCTCAGGTGTTAACTGCCTTTTTTTTTTGAGGACGTACCCTGCACGTCCTCGGTCATTAAGGGGTTAAAAAAGGAAGTCCAGCGCAATATTGATAAATTGCTGAATTAAATAAAGTTTAAAAAAAAGGAGAAAATTAATGAGAGATCAGGATGATGCCAGGAAGGGGAAGATTTAACATCTATAAAAATAATGGAGTGTGTAATTCATGCGATTCAGGAACTGACAATTCAGATAATGATAAGAAACCACCCAAGAACATTAGAGGCGCTATACAAAACAAACTCCCTTTATGAGAAAAACAAGGAGAAGAGAGAGGCGCAAGAGGGCGATGGACCCTCTTTAAACATATGCAGTTTTTGCTGAATGATGTTCTTAGTCAATGTTTGATAACTAAGAAGGAATAATATTTTATGTATAAAGCCAATCCCATTGTACCTACCTTTTAGTGTATCCCTAAACTTCACAAAAATATGACAAAAAATCCTGGTAGGCCAATTATCTTGGGCATAGGAGGTCCAATGGAAGGAGCAACTCATTATGTGGATTTCTTTATTAGACCATTCTTGAGCTCTTTGCTCTTCTATGTCCAAAATACTTCAGATGTGTTACGGAAACTAGATGGATTAGAGATCAGTGATGAAACCTTACTTACCCTTGATGTAGAATATTTGTATTCCTCGATTCCACATACTGTAGGAGTAAGGGCGGTAAGATATTTTTTTGAACAGAGAGGTTTGGAATATCAGGAACACACTGAGTTTGATAGGAAATATTACAGAAAACTAAAGGGGGCGGCTATGGGTGTCACATACGCCCCACTTATGCCAGTTTACATCTAGGCCTGTGGGAAGCCCTAAATATTTTCACGGGATTTGAGACCCTAGTGGAGGTACATGTGGCACTCTGGATCGGTTATGTGGATGATATCCTTCTCCTGTAAAATGGTAGCCAGGAGCTTTTGGAATCATTCATAAGAGAGTTGAATACAGAGAACAACTACAATATATTCCTTACGAAGAAAATCAGTTATTGTAAAGCCACCTTCCTAGATTTAACAATTTGGAAGGAAGAACACAGTTTTAATAACAGGGTAAACATGACATTGACAGATACAAATAGCCTTGTGCATGCAACTAGCCATCATCCAGATAATTTAAAGTCAGGTATTCCCGTGGGATATTTCCTATGGCTGAAGAGGAACTGTTCCAGTGAAATTGATTTTTAAGCACAGGGGAAAAAAATGCCCAAGTTTTTTAGAAAGAGGACACTCTAAGAGACAAATAAGGAGGGCATGGGTAAGAGCTAGACAGAGTCCAAGAAGAGAGTTGCAGTATAGATTATCCCCTAATAACTGCACGTAGAGCACTGTGTCTGAAAGATAGGCTAGTGCATAGTGAATATGTTGAGAGAAATATCACAAACATGGTTGCGTGGAAGAGGTAGATGGTGGGATTGTGGTTTGTGCAGGCATAGTGTATATTGCAGATTTATCCAAAAATCAACACATTTGGAACATGTCTAAATAAGCAATATGACATAAGGCAATGGATCACTTGTAATACCATGGGAGTCATCTATCTCTTGCACTGCTAATGTCCCAAATATTATATAGGATCTGAAAGATAGAGTGAGGGAGAACAGGGATGTTATCAAGGAGAAGTGAGAGAACCCTGTGGCAAGGCATTTTGAGGCATATCACAAATCAAACTTTACTATACTAACAGTTACTGGGATTGAACATATAAAGCAGCATTATCATTGAGTGGATAAGTTAGTTTTACAACATGACTCTTATTGAATCTATAGGCTAAACACTTTAGCACCAAATGACCTTAATGAAAAAAATAGATTTCTCCTGTTTTCTGTAAAAGAATTTGGGTATGAAAAAAAATAAGTGTTTACATCCAACAAACCAGTGTAATGTACAATTTCCCTGTAGTTTAGGAATTTCCACATTTGATAAAATTCCATGTTTGATTAGTTATCTTGCACCTAGTTAATGCAAGAATGACAGGATCATACATTTTAGTCCTGTAAAAGGGATGTTGCCCTTTCCAATCTACATAAATATTTTGGAAAATAAGATTTGAATGTTAACATTTTGAGGAAGCAATAAGCAAAGGTACAACAAGAGTGCAAGGGAGAAGTCTATTTTGGAATTAAAAAGCCAGTAAAGAATCAAGGGAAACATCTGAAAAAGCCCCAGTGCCAGCCAAGCAAAAGGAGGGGGGTAAAAAGCGTCATGTCAAATAACCAGCATTTTTCAACTGTAACCAGGTCTTGGTAATCCTGTTCATCTGATGCCCCTCTGATCCACCAAATGCTGTTTAGAACGGCGGATGACAAAGACCAAGACATTCTGGAATAGATGTACCAGAAGGCATGTGCGAGTCCGGCTCTCTTGGATGATTGGAGGCCGTAGCGGTGAGATCAGAGATTGTTTATGTGGGATCCGGATGTTAAGCAGCAAGTATCTTTGAAAAGTCCAGCAGCAAATTCCTCATAGGAATATTTGGAGCATGTTGGTACACTGTGTGCTCCTATCCTATGTGGCACAAAGTATCTCTGCATATTAGCAAGTGGGAACATTGTAATTCAAGAGCAACAATGTGTTACATTTCTGAACATTTCTCCTCTCTACAGACTGGCTGTTTTGGAAACTACTGCTCCTCGTGATCTATGGGTGTTAGAGCGTGCACTTTACACTTATGTGCTCTATTTTATCCTTTAGGCATTTCTCCCATTTCAAGCAGCTTTTCAGTATGTTTGATACTTTATTCCAAGACTGGATGTTTATTTATTTTACACATATTATTGTATTCTGGTTGTTGGATTTGGAGTGAAGGGGGTGAATACAGGGGTCAAGTCGAGCATGTCTTATAATTTGGAAACCTTGAGTGAAGCCTTGTCATTCTTTAACATCCAGTTATAATTGTTTGCTCAAATGAATCACAAGTAAGACACCTTATATCCCATAAACATTTTGAGAAAGAATATATATATATATATATATATTTAATGTTTAATGCTTTTTATTTTATGTTTTCCACAATCTATTTCACCTGCTGGAATGCATTAAATTGTTTGCAGATAGCACATTTACCTTTAATTTGAAATAGCTGATTTTGCTTGTTTGAAACTGCCACCAGCACTGACCATTTCAAAGGGTCAGTAGCAGAAATCACACTCCTAGTGTGTTTGAGAGACATGGCTAATAAAATGCTCATTTTTGAATTGTTCTCTATGTATTGGGCTTTATGTATACAGACAAGCATAAGGAAGCTGTTGTGTGTATGCAAGGTGATAACATAAGGAGGGGTCTGTTCTCTCTGCAAGCTCAGCTCATTTAATGGGTTGTGGTTTGAAAGTGCAAAATCAGCTATTTCATAATAAAACAAAAAAGAAACAAAAGAAGCAATATCTCATACATACTTTTTATACCATGCAGCTGGTATAAGAGTTACTGGAAAAACATTAAGAGAAAACAAAATTTTACAGTAAACTGTTTCAGTAACCCTTATCTAAATTTTAAAATGTGTGTAATTATCCTAAAACATATTAAGTTCAGTATTTTGTGCATGAACTGAAGGACAGAGCAAAGTCCAAACCCATTTTAAGTTTGTAGTTCATTTTATATTTTAACACATATTTTCAGTGGTTAATGTTAATGTTCCCAGTAATTTTAAAAAAACGTATTAATTAGAAGAATTATACTAAATCTGTAGGAAAAGTGTTCTTATATTATATCAGTTTAGAATAGTGTCATCCATATCTGTATACCCAAACAGAATACTGAGAACAAATGAGTGATATTGTAAATGCACAAGAGAGAAACGTTGCATTTATCATGCTGGGATCAAATCAGCATGCCACTATACCTCCTTGTGCCTTTTAAATCCTGCTGGGTTACGTTTTATGACTTGTCACAGTGGTTTTAAATCATCTCCACATTTTCTGGACAGTTAGATATGTTCTTGGACATTCATAAATCAGAAGTTGTGTGATATCCATGACAAAATCACTTCCCATAGCTTATGATGTCACAGGGGATTGAAATCAAATTTCACGGACTAGCTGTAAATCATTCTTTATTCTAATACACTGTAAGCTTTGCTTGCAGCCTGTGGTGTGGCGACTCTCTAAAAGGCAGACAATCTAATAACAAAGTGTATTGGATCTGAGCTGTGACAATAACATTACCAGTTCACGGGGAAGGAAAGCTTCATCTGGCCGAGCAACAACCAAAGACACAATCTCCCCCAGCTTTGTGCTCCTCAGTAGGGCAACAAGTTCCTCCTGGGTCCTTCCTGCGACATCCCAGCCATTCACCTAAGTAACAGTACACAGTGTGATGTTAGTGTATTTTGTCAGGAAATAGACTGAAATATCACAATTGAGTTTTAGGTGAGGGACAGTCTGATACAAACGTAAAGGGGAATATGAAACCTAAAAAAAATATTTTGTGATTCATACAGAGCATACCATTAAAATATGTTTTTCCAATTTACTTCTATAATTACATTTGCTATGTTCCCAAAATATTCAGTGTTGAAGAGATATCTAGGTAGGTATCTGGAGCACTATGTGGCAGGTAATAGTGCTGCCATCTAGTACTCTTGCAAATCTGCTGCCAAATAGTGCACCGGAAAAAAAGATGGCTCCTGAGCTTAGATCCCTTTTTTCTGTAACTAGTCTTTACTTGTGTAATGGTGTACTTTACAATTTTCCACTGACTAAAAAATGCACGAGTGAAATTCATTGAAGTAGTTAAACTGCTGTGTGTACGTTTTTATTGGTTTATGTAGCCTTTTAGAATTTTATTTAAAGTATGAATCTGATTGTGTGATTTTCAAGAATGGTTATTGGTAAAAAGTCTTTTACTCTTGTAGAAACTATTTTTCCTGAGCTTACTACTCCTTCTCATCATAAAAAAACCTTCACCTTTGGTAATAACTTGATGATTATGCTGCTATGCCAGATTTGATCTGTTGCCCCTGACTGATTAAGATTGTTTTACTATAGAGGACAGGTTTTTATCTGTGTCAAAGTCTGTCTATGGTTATTCTACTTGTGATAAACTAACATGCAGTGCTTTAAAATAAGAGAGAAAACTAGTTCCTGGAGAAGACTGTCCCTCTTTTGTACATTTTGTTTCTGAAAATCGTGACTGCATACAAAGGATATTATAGCAAGATCTATCTGGATCTGAGGTAAAAATGCCACAAATTATGAAAATATCTTTGCGAATATTCTCGGTGTCAAAGTTGGAAAAATTGAATTGCTACAAATAAGATTTTCTGAATGCAAATTTTAAACACAAGGTGAGTGACTGTGAAGAATTTCTATGCGATGGTACAAAAAAAAAAAAAACCCACATTAGATCTGTGGTGGATAAATAAACATTTATTGCAGAAAAGTTTCAAACATATAAAATCGAAGCACTACTTTAGTTTGTGCTACTATGGAAACTAACAGCTGAAAAACAAAATTTATGCTTACCTGATAAATTTCTTTCTCTTGTGGTGTATCCAGTCCACGGGTTCATCCATTACTTGTGGGATATTCTCCTTCCCAACAGGAAGTTGCAAAGAGGACACCCACAGCAGAGCTGTCTATATAGCTCCTCCCCTAACCCCCACCTCCAGTCATTCGACCGAAGACAAGTAAGAAAAAGAAGAAACTAAAGGGTGCTGTGGTGACTGTAGTTTTAAAAATAAAAACACCTGCCTTAAAGTGGCAGGGCAGGCCGTGGACTGGATACACCACAAGAGAAAGAAATTTATCAGGTAAGCATAAATTTTGTTTTCTCTTGTAAGGTGTATCCAGTCCACGGGTTCATCCATTAATTGTGGGTTACCAATACCAAAGCTTTAAGACACGGATGAAGGGAGGGACAAGGCAGGAACTTAAACGGAAGGCACCACTGCCTGCAAGACTTTCTCCGAAAAATAGCCTCAGAGGAAGCAAAAGAATCAAATTTGTAGAATTTAGAAAAAGTATGAAGCGACGACCAAGTCGCCGCCTTACAAATCTGTTCAACAGAGGCCTCATGTTTAAAAGCCCAAGTGGAAGCTACCGCTCTAGTAGAATGAGCTGTAATTCTTTCAGGAGGCTGCTGGCCGGCAGTCTAATAAGCTAACCGGATTATGCTTCTTAGCCAAAAAGAAAGAGAAGTTGCCAAAGCCTTCTGGCCTCTCCTCCTCCCAGAGTAGACAACAAACAGTGCAGATGTTTGACGAAAATCCTTAGTAGCTTGTAAATAAAACTTTAAAGCACGAACCACATCAAGATTGTGTAACAGACGTTCCTTCTTTGAAGAAGGATTAGGACACAGTGACGGAACAACAATTTCCTGATTGATATTCTTATTAGATACTACCTTAGGAAGAAACCCAGGTTTGGTACGCAAAACTACCTTATCTGCATGGAAGATCAGATAAGGGGAATCACACTGTAAGGCAGATAGCTCAGAAACTCTTCGAGCCAAAGAAATAGCTACTAAGAACAGAACTTACCAAGATAAAAGCTTGATATCTATGGAATGCAAAGGTTCAAACGGAACCCCTTGAAGAACTTTAAGAACTAAATTTAAACTCCATGGCGGAGCAACAGGTTTAAACACAGGCTTGATTCTAACTAAAGCCTGACAAAACGCCTGAACGTCTGGAACATCTGCAAGACGCTTGTGCAAAAGAATAGATAGAGCAGAAATCTGTCCCTTTAAGGAACTAGCTGATAATCCCTTTTCCAATCCTTCTTGGAGAAAAGATAAAATCCTAGGAATCCTGACCTTACTCCATGAGTAACCCTTGTATTCACACCAATGAAGATATTTACACCATATCTTATGATAGATTTTCCTGGTGACAGGCTTTCGAGCCTGAATCAAGGTATCAATGACCGACTCGGAGAAACCACGTTTTGATAAAATCAATCGTTCAATCTCCAAGCAGTCAGATGCAGAGAAATTAGATTTGGATGTTTGAATGGACATTGGAGTAGAAGGTCCTGCCTCAGCGGCAGAGTCCATGGTGGAAAGGATGACATGTCCACCAAATCTGCATACCAAGTCCTGCGTGGCCACGCAGGTGCTATCAAAATCACTGAAGCTCTCTCCTGCTTGATCTTGGCAATCAGACGAGGGAGTTCCAGAATGTTTATTGGAAGGAGGGCTTCCTCCTGAGTCCACAAACCCTGAGCCTTAAGGGAGTTCCAGACTGCCCCCCAGCCAAGAAGGCTGGCATCTGTCGTCACTATAGTCCACTCTGGCCTGTGGAAACTCATTACCCTGGACAGATGGACCCGAGATAACCACCAGAGAAGAGAATCCCTGGTCTCTTGATCCAGATTTAACAGAGGAGACAAATCTGTGTAGTCCCCATTCCACTGATTGAGCATGCAAAGTTGCAGTGGTCTGAGATGTAGGCGGGCAAATGGAACTATGTCCATTGCCGCTACCATTAGGCCGATCATTTCCATACACTGAGCCACTGACGGCCAAAAAGTGGAACGAAGAACACGGCAGGAAGTTAGAAGCTTTGATATCCTGACCTCTGTCAGAAAAATTTTCATTTCTACTGAATCTATCAGAGTTCCTAAGAAGGAAACTCTTGTGAGAGGAGAGAGAGAACTCTTTTCTCTGTTCACTTTCCACCCCAGAGACCTCAGAAAGGCCAGAACAATTTCTGTATGGGACTTGGCGATTTGAAAAGTCGACGCCTGGATCAAAATGTCGTCTAGGTAAGGAGCCACCGATATGCCCCGCTGCCTTAGAACCGCCAGAAGGGACCCTAGAACCTTCGTAAAGACTCTTGGCGCCGTGGCTAACCCGAAGGGAAGAGCCACAAACTGGTAATGCCTGTCTAGGAAGGCGAACCTGAGGAACTGATGATGCTCTCTGTGAATCGGAATGTGGAGATAAGCATCCTTTAAGTCCACGGTAGTCATATATTGACCCTCCTGGATCATAGGGAGGATGGTTCGGATTGTCTCCATCTTGAAGGATGGGACTCTGAGAAATTTGTTTAGGATCTTGAGATCCAAGATTGGTCTGAAAGTTCCCTCTTTTTTGGGAACTATAAACAGGTTTGAATAGAACCCCTGCCCCTGTTCCTCCCTTGGAACTGGGTGGATCACTCCCATAACCAGTAGGTCTTGAGCGCAACGTAAGAATGCCTCTGTCTTTATTTGGCTTGCAGATAGTTGTGAGAGATGAAATCTCCCCTTTGGAGATGAACCTTTGAATTCCAGAAGATATCCCTTGGAAACAATCTCTAGTGCCCAGGGATCTTGGACGTCTCTTGCCCAAGCCTGGGCAAAGAGAGAAAGTCTGCCCCCGACTAGATCCGGTCCCGGATCGAGGGCTACTCCTTCATGCTGTCTTAGAGGCAGCAGCAGGCTTTTTGGCCTGCTTCCCTTTGTTCCAAGTCTGGTTAGGTCTCCAGACTGGTTTGGACTGGGCAAAATTTTCCTCTTGTTTTGCATTAGAGGAAGCCGAAGCTGCGTCACCCTTGAAGTTTCGAAAGGAACAAAAATTATTCTGTTTGGTCCTTAATTTATTGGACCTATCCTGAGGAAGGGCGTGACCTTTTCCTCCGGTAATGTCAGACATGATCTCCTTCAGGCCAGGCCCGAATAGGGTCTGTCCTTTGAAGGGGATGTTAAGAAGCTTAGACTTTGAAGTAACGTCTGCTGACCAGGACTTAAGCCATAGCGCCCTACACGCCAGAATGGCAAAACCTGAATTCTTAGCCGTTAGCTTGGTTAAATGAAAAACGGCATCAGAAATAAAGGAATTAGCTAACTTAAGAGCTTTAATCCTGTCTAAGATATCATCTAACGGGGTCTCCACCTGTAGAGCCTCCTCAAGAGACTCGAACCAAAAAGCTGCTGCAGCAGTAACTGGGGCAATGCATGCAAGAGGCTGGAGAATAAAACCTTGATGAATAAAATTTTTCTTAAGGAGACCCTCCAATTTTTTATCCATAGGATCTAGGAAAGCACAGCTGTCCTAGACAGGGATAGTTGTACGCTTATCTAGGGTAGAAACAGCTCCCTCCACCTTAGGGACCGTCTGCCACGAGTCCCGTATGGCGACATCTATGGGAAACATCTTTTTTAAAAGCAGGAGGGGGAGAGAACGGCACACCTGGTCTATCACATTCCTTAGTAATAATTTCCAAAAACCTCTTAGGGACTGGAAAAACATCAGTGTAAACAGGCACTGCAAAGTATTTGTCCATTTTACACAATTTCTCTGGAACTACAATGGGGTCACAGTCATCCAGAGTCGCTAAAACTTCCCTGAGCAATAAGCGGAGGTGTTCGGGCTTAAATTTAAACGCTGTCATTTCAGAATCGGACTGAAGTAAAGCCTTCCCTGAATCTGAAATGTCACCCTCAGATAGAAACTCCCTTGCACCGGCTTCGGAGCCTAGTGAGGGTATATCTGACACAGCTATTAAAGCGTCAGAAAGCTCTGTATTTGTTCTAGCCCCAGAGCTGTCTCGCTTTCCTTGTAACCCTGGCAGTTTGGACAATACCTCTGTGAGGGTAGAAGTCATAACTGCCGCCATGTCCTGTAAGGTAAAAGAATTAGACGCGCTAGATGTACTTGGCGTCACTTGGGCGGGAGTTATAGGTTCTGACACATGGGGAGAGCTAGATGGCATAACCTCCCTTTTTCAGTCTGAGAATTCTCTGGTGATAAATCTTTAAAACCCATAATATGGTCTAGTTTATAGATACTTCAGTACATTTGGTACACATTCTAAGAGGGGGTTCCACAATGGCTTCTAAACATATTGAACAAGGAGTTCCCTCTATGTCAGACATGTTTAACAGACTAGTAATGACACCAGCAAGCTTGGCAAACACTTTAATAAATGTGAAACAGCAATTAAACAAAAACGGTACTGTGCCTTTAAGAGAAAAAAAACTAGCACTTAAACTGCAAAACAGTGTTAAAATGTAGTAAAGTCTTCGAAATGTTTACAGTGTAAGGGACTAAAGCAACATTGCACCCACTTGCAAATGGATGATTAGCCCCTTAGCCCCCAAACCGGATTTAAAAAACGTCAACCACCGGTAAAAGACAGTTAAGCACCTTGCCACAGCTCTGCTGTGGCTCCTACCTGCCCTCAAATACGATTAGGGAAGAAATAAGCCCTCTATAGTGGACCTCAGATGCAAGAGGAAGAAAAAAAAGAAACTGCGCAACTAAAGCGCGAAAATAGGCCCCTCCCACCATGTACTCGATGTCAGAGGGGCCTTAAGGAAATACTCCTAGGAGTATCTGACTAGCCATGTGGAAAACTAGGCCCAAACTAAAGACTTATCACCCTCAGAGAAAAAAACGTCCCATTTATGAAACATGTAAATGTTTTGTCACTAATTAATATGAGTATTAACATGAGTATTACCCTATTATGTAAGCATGATCCCAGTCTTTGCGAAATCACTGCATCTAGCTTACCTCAAATACACAAGGTTCTGTCAGTATTTTCTAGAACTTATCCTTTCTCTAGAAATAAAAGTACTGAACATACCTCAAAGCAGGTAATCTGCAGACCGTTCCCCCAACTGAAGTTATCCCATACTCTTCAGTTATGTGTGAGAACAGCAATGGACCTTAGTTACAAACCGCTAAGATCATCAACCTCCAGGCAGAACTCTTCTTCTAATTTCTGCCTGAGAGTAAAACAGTACAACGCCGGTACCGTTTAAAAATAAACTCTTGATTGAAGGTAAAACTACACTAAGTCACCACATATCTCTTTATACTTCCTATCTTGTCGAGAGTTGCAAAGAGAATGACTAGAGGTGAGGGTTAGGGGAGGAGCTATATAGACAGCTCTGCTGTGGGTGTCCTCTTTGCAACTTCCTGTTGGGAAGGAGAATATCCCACAAGTAATGGATGAACCCGTGGACTGGATACACCTTACAAGAGAAATTATGTTAAAAAATAAGTAGATCCTTAAAGCAAACAGAGATTGGAATTGCTTTTAAATTATGTTTCTTGGAATATAAAAATTTAATTATAACTCTTGAAATCCAAATTTCATGTTCCAACATTTACTTCTTTAATTTGCTTAATCTCAAAATCTCATTTTGATCAGCAAACATTCTTCTAAAGAGCAAGCATCACATTTAAAAGACGTATGTATGCAACAGAACATAATTATTTACATTAGAATTATGAACAGAATGGTTATTTTCTTTCATGTCAGTTAATTCAAAGTCTTAAGTACATCAGCAAAAAAATAACAACATGATTTACCTCTAATATTCTGTCACCAGACAACAGACGTCCATCCTTGATAGCAGCTCCTTTTGGCAAAATGTTCTTAACAAAAATAGGACCAGGTCCATGTACAGTAGAATCTCTGGTGACAACTGTGAATCCAAGTCCATCTGCCCCTAAATATTGGTAAGCAAGTAAAAGCATGAAATTGTCTGATGACTAGAGGTTCTCTAGAACACACAGTGACACGCATTTCACAATCAGATTTCTTGTTTTGAAAGTTATGAACTTTAAATCAATGTTCCTCAACAAGTTCTCAGCAAAGAAAAGGAAAGACTAAGAATATTTATCTCAATAACAGCTGTGTTAATAGGAAGATTTTTTGGACATGAAACACAAATTTATTTCTTTCATGATTCAGAAAGAAGTAAATTGTAAAGTTGCTTAAAATTATATGGTCTATTATCTAATTGTTTAATTCTCTTGTATTCATTGAAAAGATACATAGGGAACAGCAATGTACTACTGGGAGTTAGCTGCTGATTGGTGGGTGCACTTATATGGCTCTTGTCATTGGCTCATCTGATGTGTTCAGTTAGCTCTCAGAAGTATGTTGTTGCTCCTTCAACAAAGGATACCAAGAGAATTAAACAAATTATAAAATAGTATATATAAAACCGCTTACAATTAATTGCATGCTCTATCTGAATCATGAAAGAAACATTTTGGCTTTCATGTCCCTTTAGGTTTTGAAGTTAAACCTCAATAGGTCTCTAAAATGAAGTCCTTTTGTGCAGTCTTTAGAAAATGGAAAGGAGAAAGCCCATTGTATAACACTTTATAAAGGACTGTAGTCGGCTCATAAACCAGTTGAAAACGCAGGTAGTAAGCATTTTAGAAAGTTCAGTGACCTCCAACTCCATAAAGTGTACTTGTACTAAACATTTTCTAAATGTGGGAAATATTAGCATATGATATAAATTCAAAATATTTTAAGTTTTATCTCACAAAATTAAAACACTCAATCATTGATATAAGTTTCCAATTTACTTCTATTAAAAAATTTGCATTCTCGTGTTATTCTTTGTTGAAGAGATATCTAGATAGGCAGCGTGCACATGTCTGGATCACAGGAACTAGTGCTGCCATCTAGTGATCTTGCTAATGTATATTGTTACAAAACTGCTGCCATATAGTGCTGCAGACACATGCACACTCATGAGCTTATGTCCCTGCTTTTCAACAAAGGATAACAAGAAAACAAAGAAAATTTGATCAAATAAGTAAATTGGAAGGTTATTTAAAATTGAATCATGAAAGAAAAAACATAATTTATGTAAGAACTTACCTGATAAATTCATTTCTTTCATATAGGCAAGAGTCCATGAGCTAGTGACGTATGGGATATACATTCCTAGCAGGAGGGGCAAAGTTTCCCAAACCTCAAAATGCCTATAAATACACCCCTCACCACACCCACAAATCAGTTTAATGAATAGCCAAGTAGTGGGGTGATAGAAAAAGGAGTAAAAAAGCATACAAAAAATAGGAACTGGAAATATAATTGTGCTTTTATACAAAAAATCCTAACCACCAGAAAAAGGGTGGGTCTCATGGACTCTTGCCAATATGAAAGAAATTAATTTATCAGGTAAGTTCTTAAATAAATTGCGTTTTCTTGCATGTAATTGGCAAGAGTCCATGAGCTAGTGACGTATGGGATAGAAATACCCAAGATGTGGAAGTCCACAGAAGAGTCACTAGAAAGGGAGGGATAAAATAAAAACAGCCATTTTCCGCTGAACAAATTAAATCCACAAAAAATAAGTTTTTCTCATAAATTGAAAGAAACATTAGCAGAAGAATCAAACTGAAACAGCTGCCCGAAGAACTTTTCTACCAAAGACTGCTTCAGAAGAAGCAAATACATCAAGATGGTAAAATTAAGTAAATGGTATGCAAAGAAGACCAAGGTGCTGCTTTGCAAATCTGATCAACTGAAGCTTCATTCTTAAAGGACCAGTCAACACAGTAGATTTGCATAATCAACAAATGCAAGATAACAAGACAATGCAATAGCACTTAGTCTGAACTTCAAATGAGTAGTAGATTTTATTTCTGACAATTTTAAAAGTTATGTATTTTTCCACTCCCCCTGTACCATGTGACAGCCATCAGCCAATCACAAATGCATACACGTACCATGTGACAGCCATCAGCCATTCACAAATGCATACACACTTATTCTTGCACATGCTCAGTAGGAGCTGGTGACTCAAAAAGTTTAAATATAAAAAGACTGTGCACATTTAGTTAATGGAAGTAAATTGGAAAGTTGTTTAAAATGGCATGCTCTATCTGAATAATGAAAGTTTAATTTTGATTGAGTGTCCCTTTAAAAGCCCTAAAAGTGGAGACTGATCTAGCAGAATGAGCTGTGATCCTCTGAGGTGGAGACTGTCCCGCCTCCAAATAAGCTTTATGAATCAAAAGCTTTAACCAAGATGCCAAAGAAAAGGCAGAAGCTTTCTGACCTTTCCTAGAACCAGAGAAGACAGCAAATAGACTAGAAGTCTTCCTGAAATCTTTAGTAGCTTTAACATAATATTTCAAAGCTCTTACAACATCCAAAGAATGCAAAGATCTTTCAAGAGCATTCTTGGGATTAGGACACAAGGAAGGAAAAACAATTTCCCTACTAATGTTGTTAGAATTCACAACCTTAGGAAGAAATTTAAACGAACTCTGCCTTATCCTGATGGAAAATCAGAAAAGGAGACTCACAAGAGAGAGCAGACAATTTGGAAACTCTTCTAGCTGAAGAGATAGCCAAAAGGAACAACATTTTCCAAGAAAGTAGTTTAATATCCAAAGAATGCATAAGCTCAAAAGGAGAAGTCTGTAAAGCCTTCAAAACCAAATTAAGACTCCAAGGAGGAGAGATTGATTTAATAACAGGCTTGATACGAACCAAAGCCTGAACAAAACAGTGAATATCAGAAAGCTTAGCAATCTTTCTATGAAATAAAACAGAAAGAGCAGATATTTGTTCCTTCAAAGTACTTGCAGACAAACCTTTATCCAAACCATCCTGAAGAAACTGTAAAATTCTAGGAATTCTAAAAGAATGCCAGGAGAATTTATGAGAAGAACACCATAAAATAGCTGAAGAGATAGCCAAAAGGAACAACATTTTCCAAGAAAGTAGTTTAATATCCAAAGAATGCATAAGCTCAAAAGGAGAAGTCTGTAAAGCCTTCAAAACCAAATTAACACTCCAAGGAGGAGAGATTGATTTAATAACAGGCTTGATACGAACCAAAGCCTGAACAAAACAGTGAATATCAGAAAGCTTAGCAATCTTTCTATGAAATAAAACAGAAAGAGCAGATATTTGTTCCTTCAAAGTACTTGCAGACAAACCTTTATCCAAACCATCCTGAAGAAACTGTAAAATTCTAGGAATTCTAAAAGAATGCCAGGAGAATTTATGAGAAGAACACCATAAAATATAGGTCTTCCAAACTCTATAATAAATCTTTCTTGAAACAGACCTACGAGCCTGTAGCATAGTATTTAAGGGACACTGTACCCGATTTTTTTTCTTTCGTGATTCAGATAGAGCATGCAATTTTAAGCTTTCTAATTTACTCCTATTATCAATTTTTCTTTATTCTTTTGCTATCTTTATTTGAAAAAAGAAGGTATCTAAGCTTTTTTTGGTTCATGACTAAGCACTAAGCGTTCAATTTCCATACCTTCAAATTTAACGATTTGAGATCCTGATGGAAAAATGGCCTTGAGACAGAAGGTCTGGTCTTAGAGGAAGTGGCCAAGGCTGGCAACTGGACATCCGAACAAGATCTGCATACCAAAACCTGTGAGGCCACGCTATCAGAAACACATACGATTGTTCTTTAATGATCTTGGAGATCACTCTTGGAAGAAGAACTAGAGGCGGAAAGATATAAGCAGGTTGGTAAAACCAAGGAACTGTTAAAGTATCCACCATCTCCACATGAGGATACCTGGACAGGTACCTGGGAAGTTTCTTGTTTAGATGAGAAGCCATCAGATCTACTTCTGGAAGACCCCACATCTGTACAATCTGACAAAATACATCTGGATGGAGAGACCACTCCCCCGGATGTAAGGTCTGACGGCTGAGATAATCTGCTTCCTAACGGTCTACACCCGGGATATGCACTGCAGAAATTAGACAAGAGCTGGATTCTGCCCAAGAAAGTATCCAAGATATTTCTTTCATAACTAGGGGACTGTGAGTCCCATCCTGATGATTGACATATGCCACAGTTGTGATATTGTCGGTCTGAAAACAAATGAATGGTTCTCTCTTTAACAGAGGCCAAACCTGAAGAGCCCTGAAAATAGCACGGGAGTTCAAAAATATTGATTGGTAACCTTGCCTCTTGAGGTTTCCAAACCCCTTGTGATGTCAGAAATCCACAGACAGCTCCCCAACCTGAAAGACATGCATCTGTTGTGATCACAGTCCAGGTAGGACGAACAAAAGAGGCCCCCTGAATTAAACGATGATGGTCTAACCACCAAGTAAGAGAGAGTTGAATGTTGAGATTGAAGTATATCAATTGTGATATCCGAGTATAATCCCTGCACCATTGTTTCAGCATACAAAGCTGTAGAGGTCTCAAGTGAAAACGAGCAAAGGGGATTGCATCCGATGCTGCAGTCATGAGACCTAAAACTTCCATGACCATAGCCACTGAAGGGAATGATTGAGACTGAAGGATTCGACAAGCTGAAACCAATTTCATTAGTCTCTTGTCTGTTAAGGACAGTCATGGACACTGAATCTATCTGGAAACCTTAAAAGGTGACCCTTGTCTGAGGAATCAAGAAACTCGTTGGTAAATTGATCCTCCAACCATGTCTTTGAAGAAACAACACTAGTTGATTCGTGTGAGATTCGGCTAAATGTAAAGACTGAGCTAGAACCAAAATATCGTCCAAATAAGGAAACACTGCAATACCATGTCCTCTGATTACAGATAGAAGGGCACCAAGAACATTCAAAAAGATCCTTGGAGCTGTTACTAGGCCAAATGGAAGAGCAACAAATTGGTAATGCTTGTCTAGAAAAGAGAATCTCAGAAACCGATAGTGGTCTGGATAAATCGTAATGTGAAGATATGCATCCTGTAAGTCTATCGTGGACATATAATGACCATGCTGAACAAAAGGCAAAATAGTCCTTATAGTCACCATCTTGAAAGTTGGGACTCTAACAAAATGATTAAAAAACTTCAGATCCAGAATTGGCCTGAATGAATTTTCTTTTTTGGGACAATGAATAGATTTGAATAAAACCCCAGACCCTGTTCCTGAAACGGAACTGGTATTACCCCTGAAAGCTCTAGATCTGAAACACACTTCAGAAAAGCCTGAGCCTTCACCGGATTTGCTGGAATATGAGAGAGAAAGAATCTTCTCACAGGAGGTCTTACTCTGAATCCTTATCGATACCCTTGAGAGACAATACTCTGAATCCACTGATTTTTAACAGAATCTGCCCAAATGTCTTGGAATAATTTCAATCTGTGTCCCCCACCAGCTGAACTGGATTGAGGGCCGCACCTTCATGCAGACTTGGGGGCTGGCTTTGGTTTCTTAAAAGGCTTGGATTTATTCCATCTTGAAGAAGGTTTCCAATTGGAACCAGAGTCTTTAGAGGAAGGATTAGTTTTCTGTTCCGTGTTCTGTTGAAAAGAATGAAAAGGATTAGAAGCTTTAGATTTAACCTTCGATCTTAGATCTTTTATACTGAGGCAAAAAACTCCCTTCCCCCAGTGATAGTTGAAGTAATTGAATCCAACTGAGAACCAAATAAAGTGTTACCTTGAAAAGAAATAGATAGTAATCTAGACTTAGATACCATGTCAGCATTCCGAGATTTGAGACATAAAGCTCTTCTAGCTAAAATAGCTGAAGACATAGATTTAACATCAATTTGATGATATCAAAAATAGCATCACAGATAAAATGATTAGCATGTTGAAGCAAACTAACAATACTAGACAAATCAGGATCTGTTTCCTGTTGCGCTAAGCTATCCAACCAAAAAGTTGATGCAGCCGCAACATCAGCCTAGCAATGGCAGGCCTGAGAAGATAGCCAGAATATAAATAAGCTTTCCTTAGATAAGATTCAAGTTTCCTATCTAAAGGATCTTAAAAGAAGTACTGTCTTCCATAGGAATAGTAGTATGTTTGGCAAGAGTAGAAATAGCCCCATTAACTTTGGGGACTTTTTCCCAAAACTCTAATCTAGCCGCTGGCAAAGGGTACAACCTTTTAAACCTAGAAGAAGGAATGAAAGAAGTACCAGGCTTAATCCATTCCTTAGCAATCACATCAGAAATAGCATCAGGAACTGGAAAAACCTCAGGAGTAACCATAGGAGGTTTATAAACAGAATTTAAACATTTACTAGTTTTGATATCAAGAGGACTAGACTCCTCAATATCCAAAGAAACCAACACTTCTTTCAACAAGGAAAGGAATATACTCAATCTTGAAAAGATAAGTAGATTTACCAGTGTCAATGTCTGAGGTAGGATCTTCTGAATCAGAGAGATCCTCATCAGAGGAGGATATTTCAGTATGTTGTCGATCATTAGAAATTTCATCAAATTTATGAGAAATTTTAAAAGACCTTTTACGTTTATTAGAAGGTGGAATAGCAGACAAAGCCTTCTGTATCGCATCAACAATATCATTTTTCATATCAACAGGGATATCATGTACATTAGATGTTGAAGGGACAACATAAACTGTACTAGTACTGATGGAAACGTTTTCTGCGTGCAAAAGCTTATCATGACAACTGTTACATACTACAGCTGGAGATATAGAGGACGAATTATCAAATATCTGTCGGACCTGATCCAACAGTGCGGCTCAGGTCCGACAGACATCACTGAATGTGGAGAGCAATACGCTCTCCGTATTCAGCATCGCACCAGCAGCTCACAAGAGTTGCTGGTGCAACGCCGCCCAATGCAGACTCACGGCCTCATGGGCCGCCAGCAGGGAGGTGTCAATCAACCTGTTCATACTCGATCGGGTTGAATTGTGGCGATTCCTATCCGCCTGCTCAGAGCAGGCGGACAGGGTTATGGAGCAGCGGTCTTTAGACCACTGCTTCATAACGGTTGTTTCTGGCGGGTCTGAAGACTCGCCAGAAACAAGGGTCCACAAGCTCCATATGGAGCTTGATAAATGGGCCTCATAATCTCAGCTAACTTACAACAGATACACATAGCTTTGGTAGAACTGTGATCAGGCAGCAGGGTTCCAACAGTTGCTTCCGAGACAGGCTCAGATTGAGATATCTTGCAAAATGTAAAAGAAAAAACAACATTAAAGCAAAATTTACAATTTCCTTACATGGCAGTTTCAGGAATGGGAAAAAATGCAAACAGCATACCCCTGTGAGCAGAAAGAAGGCAAGAGGCATATAAGAATTGGGGTGAAAAATAAACTAATTTTTTTGGCGCCAAGTATGACGCACAAAGCAAAAGGAAGTTGAAAAATGTTTTGGCGCCAACAACATCCGGAAATGACACAACTTGCGTCATAACAGACGCAACCTTGTGCAAAGAAACCTGGCGTCAACTAAGATGCCAGAAATGACGAACTTGCGTCATCAAAGACGTACATTTGCGTCCAAAAAATTATTGCGCCAAGAATGACGCAATAAATAACAGCATTTTGCACCCTCGCAAGCCTAATTTTGCCTGCAAAATAAAAAAAACAAACAGTCGATTTGAAAAAAGGACTATACCCCAGGTAAGACAAATAACTTCCTAAACATGCTTCCCAAACTGAAACCGACAGTCTGCAAAAGGCAATATACATAGACCTGACTCATGGCAAATATAAGTAAAATACATATATTTAAAACTTTATATTAATACATAAAGCGCCAAACCATAGCTGAGAGTGTCTTAAATAAGAAAAACATACTTACCGAAAGACACCCATCCACATACTGTATAGCAGATAGCCAAACCAGTACTGAAAAAGTATCAGCAGAGGTAATGGTATATAAGAGTATATCGTCGATCTGAAAAGGGAGGTAGGAGATGAATCCCTACGACCGATAACAGAGAACCCTTGAAAAGATTAACCGCGAGGAAAACCATAAAATCAATAGGCGATACTCCCTTCACATCCCTCTGACAAACACTGTACTCTGAGAGGAACTGGGCTTCAAAATGCTTAGAAGCACTTATCATAGAAGAAATCATAGAAATCAAGCACAAACTTACTTCACCACCTACATAGGAGGCAAAGTTTGTAAAACTGAATTGTGGGTGTGGTGAGGGGTGTATTTATAGGCATTTTGAGGTTTGGGAAACTTTATCATGGTTATCCACAGGGGCTTTATCAGGTTAATAAGATGATACCCGCAGTAAAAATCTTATGAAAACAAATGCAAAAATACACATGAAATTGTAATAAAGTACTTGCTTGCTGAATACTGTAAACCATATCTAAGAAGTCATACACCATAATTTAGAAAGTCAGCTAAGTCCCCATCTGAATTACCTTTCTTCAGATCAATCCTTAATTTCCTAGCGTTATTTTTGTTCCCAAAGCCAAGTGGAGGAAGAGATGGTGGAGGAAAAGATGGTGGGGAAAAAGTAACACCATGAGGAGACAACTCTGAAGTCAATGGAGGCTGCATTGATGAGATCAAACTGGATACAATGCCATTGGACGGTTCAGTAATCAGAGTATTCTGTCTTCCTGGAGGAGGAGGAGGTTTTATATTGGGAACTTCATCATCATTGTCATCATCCTCCAAATATTTTAGTAAAAAGAGAACAGATTTTTCATACTGCTCCCGATAGTGTGAAGGAACAACTTCCACTAAGACACTACTGTTTTTCATTGCTTGTCGGAAGATTTCTTGTGATCTTATTAACAAAAAAAAAAGAAAGTTTATGATAAAAAAAGAATATAGAATTAAAGGGACACTGAACCCAATTTTTTTCTTTTGTGATTCAGATAGAGCATACCATTTTAAGCAACTTTCTAATTTACTCTTATTTATTTTTCTTCGTTCTTTTGCTATCCTTATTTGAAAAAGAAGGCTTTTAAGTTTTTTTTTTGGTTCAGACCACTGGACAACACTTGCTGATTGGTGAGTAAATTAATCCACCAATCAGCAAGAAAAACCCAAGTTGTTCACCAAAATTGAGCTGGCATCTAAACTTACATTCTTGCTTTTCAAATAAAGATGACAAGAGAATGAAGAAAATTTGATAATAGGATTAAATTAGAAAGTTGCTTAAAATTGCATGTTCTATCTGAATCATGAAAGAAAAAAATTGGGTTCAGTGTCCCTTTAAGATAATTTAACTTACAACATTACTCAAAGATAAACAGTAAATATGTACTATTTAGAAGTGTATGTATACCATGCACATTAAGGACATATTTCCAAAATATTCCAATACAATGGATATATTGCGGTGCCAACTTGTACATAACAAGTGATCATGCTTGAGAAACATTGAATACAGGCTAAAAAAAAACGCAAAAGGGGTGAGCTGTCGCTTCCTTCTTGTCTGAACCACCTTATATCAAATATAAAGAAAAAAGTCTGTGAGCATTGGGGTGGCCAGGAGAGCCCTCCCACACTGACAATAAAATTGAGATTTTTTTTTCTTTGATATTGGTGATTCTGCTTATCATAAACTGTTTAAATGCAACTTTATTAAAATCTGCTGAAAAAAATATACTTACTGTTCCTTTAAGTCTATTCTAGAGATTCTTATAAACTATGCTCTTAAAAGGTACAGATGAATATTGGGTAAAAGAGCCCTACACAAAGATACTGATTCCTGTTATACATAATGCAATAAATCACATAGGCAGAGTTGCTAACTCTGCGTGACTCAGTAACAACACATTAACGGGGCATTGTACAAAAAATAAATGCTAGATATAATGATATAGCCAAAGCAAACATTAGAGACTATGCAGATTTTTTTTTTTTAAATAAAGTAAATGCTAAAAAAAAAAAAAAAAAAAAAAATCAATGATCAAATTCCGATAATTTGCAATGTGGTGAAATGTGCTGAATTTACAATATGTATATGTATAGAGTGTATATATACATGCACACACACACACACATTATGTATATATATATATATATATATATATATATATACACACATATATATATATATATACATACATATATATACACATATATACACATACAGTGGATATAAAAAGTCTACACACCCCTGTTAAAATGTCAGGTTTCTGTGATGTAAAAAATGAGACAAAGATAAATAATTTCAGAAGTTTTTCCACCTTTAATGTGACCTATAAACTGTACAACTCAATTGAAAAACAAACTGAAATGTTTTAGGTAGAGGGAAGAAAAAAAAGATAAAAATAAAATAATATGGTTGCCTAAGTGTGCACTGAGTCTTTTTGGGTACGAGTCTATCAGCATGGCACATTTTGACTTGGCAAGATTTGCCGACTCTTCTTTGCAAAAACACTTCAAATCTGTCAGATTGTGAGGGCATCTCCTGTGCACAGCCCTCTTCAGATCACCCCACAGATTTTCAATCGGATTCAGGTCTGGGCTCTGGCTGGGCCATTCCAAACTTTAACATTCTTCTGGTGAAGCCATTCCTTTGTTGATTTGGATGTATGCTTTGGGTCGTTGTCATGCTGAGAGATGAAGTTCCTCTTCATGTTCAGCTTTCTAGCAGAAGCCTGAAGGTTTTGTGCCAGTATTGACTGGTATTTGGAACTGTTCATAATTCCCTCTAGTTTAACTAAGGCCCCAGTTCCAGCTGAAGAAAAACAGCCCCAAAGCATGATGCTGCTTCAATAAAGATCTGTATAATTTTTTTAGGATGTTAAGATTAAAAGCAATGTATGGTGGCATCAATGTTGATAAAATAGTTGAGAAAAATACAATAAACGAAAGGGCATTGCAAACTGGGCCATTTGATTTGAAAGCTTTGAATGTGTATAAGAAATCTTCATATATATACCTCCCACTAGTAATTCAGGTGTAGAAAACTTTGTGAAATTTGTACAAAAAGATGTCACCAATTTAATGAAAAAAATGAATCTCAACCCATATATGAAACTACATAACTTAACCAGGGAGAAACATGAGGCTATATTGTTATTAACAAATAATAAAGCTATCACTATAAAAAGTGCTGATATGGGCGGAGCCATAGTAGTATTAGACACCCAGTATTATGTTCAGGAGATTTTACAGCAACTTTCAGATGGAGGAGTATACAACATTTTAGATCATAATCCCCTAATAGAGATGCAAAAAGAGTTGAAAGTGATCTTAGATAGGGCGTTTGAGCATAATGTTATTTCTAAACAAGTATATGATTTTTTGTTGAAATTTTTTTCCAATAACACAGATTTTTTATACATTGCCCAAGGGTCATAAAAATGTGTCTTTTCCACAAGGGCGGCCTATTGTAGCCTGTACAGAATCTGTATTTTCTAATGTATCAACTTTTTTGGATAAAATTATTTTTCCTATGGTTAAACAACAAAGATCCTTTATTAAGGATACAAATGAATTTTTAGTAAAACTAGCAGAGGTTGAAATAGAAGAAACATGGTTTATTTTTGCCCTGGATGTGGTGAATCTATACACCTCCATTCCCCATGAAGCTGGTTTGACCACTGTAAAAAGTTTTCTAAATGAGGGTGAAGTATATAACCCATTACAGATGGACTTTATTGATTATTTGCTAAGACTTGTGCTTTACTGCAACTATTTCCTTTTTCAGGATATGTTTTACATGCAAAAACGAGGTACAGCTATGGGCTAAAATGTAGCCCCCTCATATACCAATTTATTTATGAGTGGCTTTGAAAACAGGTTTGTTTATAACAACCAGTCATTCATTAGCTGTTGTAAGCTTTGGCTAAGGTATATAGATGATATTTTTGGCATATGGGGGGGGGCACATTGGAGTCCTTATTACCATTTGTGGAAGATATTAATGCATCTATGGTGGGCATTAGATTTACACTAACATATTCTAAACAGGTCGTCAGTTTTTTGGATACTATGGTATACAAGCAAGGTACTAAATTGAGCACTAATCTCTATACCAAGCCTACTGATAAGAACACCTTGCTTAGATATGAGAGTTTCCATCCAAACACAGTTTTTAAATCTATACCTAGGAGTCAGTTGCTACGTACCAAGAGGATTGTCAGGGATCAAGAAAAATTACCAGACAGGTTAAGATCTATGGGTAATAAATTTGAACAAAGAGGCTACCCCAAAGAGATCATTGTAAATAGCATTGAAGATCTTGATAGGAAGAAGGTGAAGAGTAAGAATGACAACAATAGATTGGTGTTTGCTACAGAGTATAGTGATAGAAGGATATTTTCTGAATAGTGAGAAAACACTGGCACCTGCTATCAAAATACAATCCAGGGAGGGGGGCGGAGCTAACCGCCATACTGACAAGACGCATGTAGCAAGAGCTCTGTGCTTCCCAGTGCTAAAAAGTTTATTTTTCCCACTGCAGACCCACAACAAATATCCATTGTTGTAGGGGAAGTGATACCCCAAACATACTGAGGACTTTGTTCACTGTTGGACCTGACATCGAGGTCGGAATTCAGGGTGAACCACAAAATCCCTCCTGCCTAGTGGCCTAAACCCTGCCTGCACAGGAACCTTTGCATCGCACTAGCTGTGTGCCTCCTCACTCCGGAGGGTCGGGGCTCCGCTCCGGAGGGCACACCGGATCAGCAGCTGACCCCAGGCTCCACACGCACGGACGGACGATATCCCCTTCCACCCAGCTAACGGACTTAAGTGTCGGCTGTCAGGAGGTGACCGAACATCGACGGACCCAGCCCTCTGCGCCCACTGATATCAAAGCACCGTCCGCGATAGAGAAGACATCTCTGGCTTGACGCCACACATGCTGGATCCCTGCCGGGTCGGCTTTTGATCACGAGCGGGCGGCTTACCTTCCAGAGTCCTCTATGTGAGGGCCGCTGCTCCCCCCAGATCATCGATCAGCGTGGAAGAGCTGAATAAGGTGCCAGGTGTTGTTAGGTGGCCTCACTGAAGAGTTTCATTAGGAAGGCCCTGAGAACACAAATTGGCGCGAGGAGCCGCCATCTTACCTCCTTCCTAGCTTTCGCCACACAGAGCTTTGCGCTGCAGCTTTCCAGGGGCAGAATCTGATTACAAGTGAACCACACAAGTTACTGGTAAGAACTTTCACCCTCATTCTATTTACATAATACTGTGGTTCATATGGACCTGGCCCCTACACTTAGGTCTCTTGCATGACGGATCTGTTAACAGAGGGCCCTTATAACATCATGTTTGCACAGGCGACAGGTTACTAGATCCCCCTTCTACTGTCTTCCAAGTACTGAAAAGGGATAACACCACACTATTATTGGAATACAGATCCGGAACTTAGGCCATAAAGCCTGTGAGATACCTACCAAACACGTGATCTATCAGAGGCCTTTCTAATTAGCTACCTAAGCACTTAGAGTGAACTTCTCTGGGACATTTTCACCTCACATACCTTGAAATTGCCAGTGATCCTGAGAGCAGTACCTAAAAGTCCGAGCAATAAGAGGCTCCCCAATTTACCACCTAGGAGAGGGGCTTTTTGTATCCAACTATTCCCCTATTTGTACCCCTCAGGGGCACCACCAATCGCTTTGCCTGAGCTGCCCTCTTTTTATAGACACATACATGCAGCATAGCCTCAGATAGACTGTGGAAAATTATATTCTCATAACAACCTGCATCATTACTGGGTTATATTACTGCTGCTGCGTCAGCCTGTGTGTCTCTGAGCTATCAGCCCAGAGTGGAGTGTTATTTACTTGCTATATCTGTCTAACACTTATTTTTACCTACAGGTCCTACCTACTGTAATATTTCCACTATCTGCAATTTACAGGTTGGTCATTTAAAAGGTTGCATTTATCTATACTTGTGTATTAGACTCAGAGTGAGATACTTTTGTATAAAGGTCTATCTATATATGATTTCAGAGTGTAACTGAACTACCCAATTTTTTCTGATATTACAGTAGCACAAACCCCTGGTTACGCTGTTACTTAGCAGGTACTATAGATTAGAGCCTAACTCCTCTGACAGTCTCTGACACTCTCTCCACTCATTTCCTACTGTACGAAAAGACAGCAGGTCATATCCTCATTTCCTTTTCCCGTCCTGGCCAGGTGAGGGCAAACTCCCTGGAGAGGGTGTCTGTTGAGATTTCCACTTTTCCCACCTGTAAGGAGAACTGATCAAGATTAGATAATACCAAGGGACGAGCAGCAGAATTTCACTTTGGCTAACAGAACACTGCTAAGTATGGCTACCTAAACCAAGATTGACGTCAGGGGGACTTTAGTACCACTCTCCTCACCATTGTTCTACCTAACACATTCTACATTGCAGAACTAAGGTTTCACCACTTGATTGGGCAGAAGGAACAAGCTTGAAACCATGTCCCAAACTTCCAAAAGGAAAACTAAACCGACTCACCCTCCCGGTAAAACAGTTGCAGACCATTTTAAAAACCATCATACTGGAAAATCCCAAATGTACAGGGAATCCACCTCTGCATTGGAGGGCAGTGAATCTGAAGGCAGTATAGACTCCCAATCTCCTATACCTGATACTTTATCTGCAAACATTGTAGATGTTCTGACCAGACGAATGAACCTCCTTCAAGAGACACTGACAAAGGAAATTAAGGGTTCCACAGCTGAGCTTCGTAGAGAAATTGGTGCATTGGGAGAACGCACTGAAACTTTGGAGCGTAAGCAAGAAGATCTAGCTGTAGATCATGCCCATTTACAAGCTTATTCCCAAAACTTAGCAATTCAAATATCTGACCTAGAACTAAAACTAGCCGACATGGAAGACCGCTCCCGACGGAACAATCTGAGATTCCGCGGAATACCTGAAGAGGTTGGCCCCCAAGACCTGGAGTCTTATGTCCTGGAGTTCTGTAATATTTTACTGTCCTCCTCGGAGACGCCCGGTCTCCTACTTGACAGAGTTCACAGAGTAGCTCGACCCAGATCTGTCTCTCAAGAAAAGCCTAGGGATGTCCTAGCTAGGATCAATTTCTTTACCCACAAAGAGAAGATAATGAGAGAACTGGTTAACAAACCCCAACTTCCTGATAAGTTTCAACAAATTGCGGTATTCCCGGACATCTCCAGCTACACTTTACAAAAGAGGCGATCCTTCAGGACCATCACCCAAATTTTGAGAACGGAAAATATCAGATACAGATGGGGATACCCGACAAGGCTTATAGTTTCTAAAAATGGTGAGACTCACACAATTTTTACCCCTAAAGAAGGTTTTGACCTGTTACAAGACTGGGGCCTGGTTTCTACTAAACCCCGGAAGGACACAGGCTCTTTGCTCTCTAGGGATCGATTGGAAAGTACGGGTATGACCCAACCGTCACAAAGATCTAATGTAAAGGACATTCCTTCTACCACTGAAATACGGGCTGGCGCCCCAGATTTTACCCCTAGGCTACAAAAGCCCACCAAAGGATAAAAAAAAAAAAAAAAAAAAAAAGAGCTCTGGTCTGAGGCTAGTAAACATGTATATACTGCTAGATGTATTTATCATGTGTTAGTCAACTATTACTCAAAGGAGATGGGGAAACCTAGGACCTACCATGAGGGATTGGGCATTTGCCCAGCGATACCCGCTCTGTTCCCTCACTAACCACCCTCTTCTTGATAGGACTCGTGGGATCCCCCTTCTTCTTCCAGTTATATAGGTTGTTTGATCCACCTTAGCCATATACAGGTTACAGAACTAAACTGTTCAAAGCATTAATGAAGTTAAAATGTATTTATATATTGTTTAATGTTTTTCCTAGGTGTTAACTATCTATCGCACAAGAGACATGGGGGGACCTGTGACCTCCCATAGGAGAACGGGCGTTTGCCCAGCAGTACCTGCTCTACTCCCCCAGTAACCATTTGTTCCTGTTGGGACCTATGGGGTCTCCCCATCCCTCCTCAGTTGCACAGGTGGCTTGACCTCCTTCAGGCACCTACATGTTGCTAACCTAAACTGTTTAGTGAAATTTTTAGAGTTTATAACATATTTTATATTACTAACCTTACATGTTACTATGCTTGCAGAATTGTGTTGTTTTATTTAGCTTACTGAAAAAAACATTGGTACATTCCTTTTATTCACACTCCCCCAATGACAGTCAATCTCTAAATCCAAGTTAAATACTTGCACTACCTCCTCCCCCCCCCCCCTTTTACGCAAATTCTATTTGTGTTATCCCCTTTTACGGGGACTAGAGAAGTCAGTTTAGTATCTAGACACGCTTCTCTCTTTGGTGATCCAGTGGTTCACCATACCTGATAACATATTCACAACCTCACTCACTAGCATTGATACACTTGGTTCAAATTTATTAGATACTTATTATACTTTCTGAATTGAATAGTTGCGTCTCTTGTTCATTGGTTCAATTTATCCCTTTTCCATCATTTTCTAGGGGAAAATTAAGCTCCTTACAGGAAATAACCCCTAGTGGCCCTTTTTTTTTTATCGCTAATACGATTTACAAGCTTTGTGCCCGACAAGGCCACACTCAGGTGCGCAGATCCAGGCGGGGTGAGTCTACCTCCTAAACCCTTCCCTCTAACTTCCCTTTCCCTATCCAGCACCCCCCCCTCTCCAAACTCAACATGGCGCCAACCCCTAATAACATTTCCTTTGCAACATTAAATGTCAAAGGACTTAACTCACAGGAAAAGAGAAGTATGCTTACCAATACCATGAAGTCTCTGAAAGTACAAGTCATGTTTTTACAAGAGACACATTGGTTAGCATCAACCCAGGCCCCATATAGAACCTCAGAATATCCTGTAGTGTTCCTAGCTTCTCATACTGAGAAATCTAGAGGAGTAGCGATTGCCATACACAAATCCATGCACTTTGAACATATCCATGCCGAGAAAGACAACCAGGGAAGGTTCCTACTACTCAATTGTAAACTAAACGGTGTACTATTCACTCTAGTTAACATATACGCCCCAAACCAACTGCAATCTAAGTTCCTGAAAGATGCACTGTCAAAAATTGAGAAACACAAAGCGGGGACGACTATACTAGGTGGTGACTTTAACATGATATGGGACCCCCTACTAGACAAGAAGGTTCAGAGTGGGAAAACAATAGACACATACTCTATAACTACTGCCACCAAATTCCGACAATGCATTATTCAACATAATCTGTATGACATTTGGAGGGCATTGCACCACAATGACAGAGACTATACATATTTTTCTAGACCCCACAATTCCTACTCAAGGCTCGACCACTTCTTCACTGACTCATGGACACTTAATAGAGTCCTCACATCACATATCAGAGTCTGTCCATGGTCAGATCATGATATTCTGATGTTCACTCTCTCTACTGATTTAACCACAGAGTCTAGACCTAGCTGGAAATTCCCAAAACAAATGCTCCAAGATAAAACATTCAGAACCTCCTTACGAGCCTCTATTGTAGAGTTCCTGAGAATAAACGAAACCCCGGATATGTCCTCCCAAACAATTTGGGCTACTTTGAAAGCGTATATAAGAGGGATATGCATCCGAAGGCAGGCAATGCTACGACGTCAAGCAGGTCTGCCCTTGGGCCTTCTTATGGCCGAGCTTCGTGCTGTAGAACAGGAGAATAAAACCTCTCCAACTACATGCTTAGCCGATAAAATTAAGGAATTGCGAACGCAATTGGCGGATAGAGACCTGCAGAGAGTTAAAGACTCTTATGCTAGATTCAAGAAGCTGATGTATTGCCAAGGTAATAAGGCCTCAACCCTCCTTGCCCATAAATTAAGGAGCAGGACAGCGGCAGCTAGGATCTTATCCCTCCAGAGAGGTAATATGTCGGTCTACTCGCCTAAAGAAATTGGAGAGACGTTCGCGGATTATTACTCCGATCTGTACCATCTTAAACCCTCGATGGCTACCAATGAGTCCTCCTCAAGTGAAGTAGTACACTTCTTACAGACGCTGGGTTTGCCAACCCTCCCAGATGTAGATGGCGATGCACTCAAAACCCCATTTTCCCTAAATGAGCTTAGTTTAGCCATTAAACATACTCAGAATAACAAGGCTCCAGGTCCAGATGGGTACCCGACAGCCTTCTATAAAATGTTTAAACCGGAATTACATAGGATCCTCCTTAGGGTCTTTTCTGAAGCCCGAGAGTCAGGCTCATTTCATAAAGAATTTTTGCAAGCAGTAATTTTGCCCATCCCTAAACCAAATAAAGATCCCTCACAATGTACGAGTTACAGACCAATCTCCTTGATTAATGGTGATGTAAAACTATATGCAAAGCTATGGGCTAACCGCCTTAACAGCCTACTCCCGAAGGTGATACATACGGACCAGGTCGGTTTCACGTTTGGTAGAGAGGGCCCGGACAACTCCCGAAAAATGCTGAACATACTTACAGAAGCCTCCCGTCTGAGATTCCCCATGCTGGCCCTGTCGCTGGACGCAGAAAAAGCGTTCGACAGGGTCAGATGGGAATATCTATGGCACACGCTTGCTCAATTTGGCATACCAGTAGACGTGATTAGGGCGATCCGGGCCCTGTACTCCTGCCCCACTGCAGTGGTTAAGGGTCTAGGGTTTGCCTCTCCGGAAATATGTATCACCAATGGCACCAGACAAGGATGCCCCCTGTCACCTTTAATTTTTTCCATGGCTATTGAACCCCTAGCCCAGGCTATTAGGCAATCACATATAATAAGAGGGGTTCAGCTTGGGGGGGCGACTGCGAAGATCGCACTGTACGCAGACGATGTTACACTTTTTTTAACAAACCCAATAGGCTCCCTTCCAGCGCTATTTGATATTATCACTGAATTCGGAGCTCACAGTTACTACAAGGTAAATGTCACCAAAACGGAGGCTCTACTAATATATATCCCAGCATTTGAACTGGATATCCTACAAACATCGTACTCCTTCCAATGGTCGCGAACCACCCTCCGACACCTAGGGGTACAGCTTGGCCCTGACCCGAAATTAGTTATTTCCGTTAACTACACTAATCTTATTAGAGAGGTTACTGAGCTTACCTCGTCATGGAGTCTTAAAGAAATCTCATGGCTGGGCCGCATCGCCTCCTTCAAAATGACGATCTTGCCAAAAATTCTGTACTACTTTCGATGTATCCCTCTCAATGTACCCAACGCCCTAATAGATAAACTCCAATCTCTTGGGCAACGCTATATCTGGAATAAATCCAGGCCCCGGGTAGCTGCGAAAATACTCCAAAAAAGATATGAACACGGAGGGGTCGCAATGCCTAGCATACGCGGATACTATGAGGCAGCCAGGCTATCTCACATCACAGCGTGGGCAGACAAAGGGGAACAACAGGGTTGGAAATGCATAGAAGCATTAACCCTCCCTCTGGGCCTGAAGTTGGCAGACTTACCCTGGATCCCTAGTCATTGCTTTGACAGCCTGGGACTACAAAATGTTATTATCAGAGATAATCTGAAAATTTGGTACAACCTTAGGAATCTAAGTGACCCACACCCGTCCCCCATTCATTCCATACCAGCCTTACTGGCGGCTCTCCCTGATACGCACATACAACAATGGAGTGAATGGGACCTGAAAGTGGTCTCGCGCATATACCTCTCGGGCACCCTGATCACGCCTCATAATATAAGTACAATTCTCCCAGAGCCCCCCCCGTGGGCCTCTTTTGAATACTCGAGGCTTTACGCTTTTATGACATCTTGGGGATTCACCAAAACCCTAAACAGGCCCCTGACTAA
>NC_069499.1:540039941-540082441 GCF_027579735.1 Bombina bombina
AGGAGGGTCCCCAAAACCTTTGTGAAAATTCTGAGGCAGTAGCCAGCGCAAATGGAACAGCTGTAAACTGATTATGTTTGTCCATGAAAGCAAACCTGAGAAACCGATGATGATCCTGATGTATTGGAATAAGAAGATACGTGTCCTTCAGGTCTATAGTCAACATAAATTAACCCTGCAGAACTAAGGTGAGGATCTGATTGTTACCATCTTGAAGGATAGAACCCTTAGAAACTTGTTCAGAGTCTTTAAATCAAAGATTGGGCGAAAAGTTCCTTCTTTCTTTGGAACAACAAAAAAGTTGAAGTAAAAACCCTTTCTCTGCTCCATCAGAGGAACTGGAAAGATGACCCCCATATTGTTCAAATCTCTTAAGCAGCAAAGAAAGGAAACTTTCTTTTCTGGTCTTTTTGAGATGCAAGACAGAACGAACCTTCACAGAGGGGACATGACTTGAAACCTATTCTGTAACCCTGGGACACAATCTCTATACACCCAAGGGTCTTGAACAGATTGGGCTCATGCCCCCTAAAAAAGACTTAGTCTGCCCACCAAAGACTGGATCGGGGGGGAACACCTTCATGCAGGATTTAGAATCTGAAGGCTTCTTAGAATGTTTGGACTTGGACCATGAAGGACTTCGGCTTCCAAAAAGGTTTTCATGACTAGTCCGCTTGGAAGAAATAGATCTCTGGTTCTTGTTTTGATGAGATGGACGAAAACAGACCTGCCCTTAGGCCTAGGCTTTATGTCATGAGGTAAGAAAGCTCCCTTACCCCCAGTTACAGTTGAAATAATAGAATCCAAGTCTGGACCAAAGAGTGTCTTGTCCTTAACAGTCTTGACTTAGAAACCATGTTTGCAGACCAGGACTTCAACTAAAGAGCCATTCTGGCTAGAACAGCTAAAACCGTGTTCTTTGCATTGATGCAAATGATCTGAATAACTGCATCACAAATAAAAGTTTTCCGATTTCAGGAATTTAATTTGGTCCTTTATCTCCTCTAATGATGATTCTACCGAGACTAATTCAGATAGAGTCACACCAAAATGCAGCCGCTCCAGTCACTGCTGCCACACTGACAGCCAGCTGAAAAGTAGGCCTCCCTGTAGGAAGGCCCTTCTCTGTTAGCCTTGCAGTTTTTTTTTCAAATGAGATACTGTCCACTAAAGGAATGGTAGTTCTCTTGGCTAAAGTAGATATAGCACCATTCATCTTGGGCACATACCCCCAAAATTCTAGTCTATTTTCCTAAAATTAGGGGAAGAAGAAAAATGAACACCAGGCTTATCCCACTACTTTGATATAATCTCAGATACCAAAGAGGGGACAGGAAAAAAAAAAACTCAGGAGTTTTAGATTTGGGTCTAAAAATAATGTCTAGCTTCTGCGCAGGCTTGACCTCCGCTGGTTTATCTTGAACCTCCAGAGTTCTTAAAACCTCTTTAAGTAGGGATCTTAAATAATCCATCTTAAACTGAAAGTTAACCTCTTAAGGCTCCTTGTCTGACTCCACTGAAATAGTGTAGGAGGAAACTTCTCCATCAGAGTCTGAAGAAGTTTTTTCTAAATCAGATTCCTGAGATTGCTTGATAACCTCCGGTCTATAGTACTGCCTTTGGAGGAGGAACTTGAAGAAATAAGTTTGAGCTTACTTGCAGGAGGCAGCACCTCAATAGCCTCAGAAAGTACTGATTGTAACTGATATCTAAACTGTATTGCAAACTCTATTACACCACCCTAAGTAATATATACCGGCGGCAAGATCGCCTTAGGAGATGGGCCTGGCTCTTGGGATTGGCTCTGTATAACTGCAGATAAACAGGAGCTGCAAAGTTGCGCTGCGGGGACAAACTGTAACCAATTTACACAATAAGCCTTTATTTAGTTGAAAACTTATGCTGGAGGATTTACCCACAGGAGATCCTTCCATCGTGGCTTTATGCAACCAAAAAGCTGACGAACCATAGGGGGATTCCTGCCTAGTATGACAAAACAGGACAAAAAGGGAGATGTCCTCTATAGCTTCTTCAACATAATGATATTAAAGTTAATAATATATCAATAAAAATCACTTGTAGATCACTGGCTGCTAATTATACTTTTGTTATATTTTATTAAAAAATATGTAATTAAGCTGAATGTGATAAATACTTTTTAAAAACATTCTACCTTATTACACTGGGCAAAAATCACTAAGACATGATCATACTATGGTATGAGATGCTTAGTGGTTCACTACTTTAAACAGGGATAGGCAACTACGTCCCGGAAGGTAAAAAAAAAAAAAAAGTCCTGCTGCCATGTTTTGGTGATGAAATAAAAAATTTGTGGAAATGCGTTTTATTTCTTGTTAAAGAACTACCTACTGTTTTTTGACCCGTAAAGCCTAAAATATTTACCAATAGGCCCTTTACAGATAAGGTTTGCTGACCCCTGATATAGGTGTCAAAGCAAGCCGGTGATGATGATCTTGAAATCTGCCACAAATACAAAAAAAAAATTAAAAAAAATAAAGAGCTTTTGCAGATTTACTGGCTCAGACTGCAAGATAATAGAAACACTCACACCACACAGAGTTTTAGTCAATTTGAGCCAGAGAGTTAAACAAATTAACACAATTTAGTAATATACTAGATATGCAGCAACAGGCAAAATTATTTAATCAAATATTTAGGAATGTAGTCTAGCATCATTTAGTTCCAAGTCATCAGCATAAGAATCACTAGCAAAGAAGTCATTTGAACCTTAGAACCAGATTGATTGCAAAATACAACCCTACTGAGTTTCTCTCCTGATTAAGAAAATATGCAATGTATCTTAAAAAGACAGACATTAATATCAGCTATTACTTGGGTGTATGAGAAAGCTTGAGGCTATTCTATTTGTTTTACTGCAGCTGTTGATCATGTCCAAAGTGTCATTATAAAGAGGCAGCTCTCTAACTCCTGTGGAGATTATAGCTGAGAAGCCATTTAAAAGGCTCCAAACAGCAAGGTGCATTTCATTTGACCTTTTGTGCAGGGTACAGTATGGAAGAAAAGGGGGGTATTTATTGAGAAAAGTACTTGACCTATAAAATAAAATGTATATATTCGGTGCTTGCACAAATAATTGCATATAACTGTCTATCATTAGCAAACAAAAAAGGGCACAATATTCAGCGATATGAAATAAAATATAAAAAGTGATATTTGATATGAAGAACAAAGTCTGCAGGAATATACAGCAACAGATATCTAGTGTTTGGCAGACAGCAGGTTGAAAATCCCTATAATTCCCTTTAGAATGAACTTACTTGCAAAAAAAAATGTAAATATGCAAAGACAACTTGACATTTCTTTTGTTGCACTGAACTGAAGTGCATAAATAAATAATGCATTTTTAGACATTAAACCTTGCTCTGCAGGGCTTACTATCTAATCTATTAGGGGCCTGGAGCACACAGATAATATTTCTTGCACAAATTCAGAGATATAACCAATGGATCAATCAAGAATTTGCTAAATAATTTAAAAAAAATTGGAATTTACCATCAATGACTTATTCAGTCTCATAATTATGTTTCCATCCATTATAAGTAATTATATTGTGTTCATCTTTTATCCATTTACTATAATCGCCTCCTAAAATAACATTAATAAATAACACATATCCTAAAAGTAGGGTGGGGGGGGAGATACCTGCAGACCTGGGTTTAAAAAACATAATTTATGTATGAACTTACCTGTTAATTTAATTTCTTTCAAGGTTGCGAGAGTCCACTAGCTTATTACTGATGGGATATACATGCCTACTAGGAGGGGGCAAAGTTTCCAAAACCTCAAATGCCTATAAATACACCTTCCACCTCACTAATATCTCAGTTTAACGTATAGCCAAGTAAGTGCGGTGTATAAAGAATAAAAGCATAAAAAATGAGAGGAATAGTATAAATAATGTGCTTTATACAAAAAAAAAAATCATAACCCCCAAAAAATGGGTGGGCTTGTGGACTCTCGTCACCATAAAATAAATGAATTTATCAGATAAGTTCTTACATAAATGTTTTATTTCATATAGGTGGCGAGAGTCTACGAGCCGAGACAGCTGCCCGAGGAACCTTTGTACCAAAAGCTGCTGCCAAAGAAGCAAAAACATCAAAATGGTAAAATGTAGTAAAGGTATGCAAAAAAGACCAAGTGGCTGCTTTGCAGAATGATCAACTGAAGCTTCATTCTTGAAAGCCCAAGATGTGACAATTGATCTTGTAGAATCAGCTGTAATTCTCTGTGGCAGAGACTGACCCGCCTCCAAATAAGCTTTGTGAATCAAAAGTTTCAACCAAGATGCTAAAGAAAAACGGCTTTCTGACCTTTTTCTAGAACCAGAGAAAATAACAATTTCCTGAAATCTTTAGTAGCTTTAACATAATATTTCAAAGCTCTTACCACATCCAAAGAATGCAAAGATCTTTGAAGAGTATTCTTAGGATTAGGACACAAGGAAGGAACAATAATTTCCTTATTAATGTTGATAGAATTCACAACTTTAGGCAAAAATGTGAACTAAGTCCAGACCTTACAAGAGAGCAGACAATTTAGAAACTCTTCTAGCAGAAGAGATAGCCAAGAGAAATAACACTTTCCAAGAAAGTAGTTTAATGTCCAAATAATGCAAAGGCTCAAAAGGAAGAGCCTGCAAAGTCCTTAATACCAAATTTAGACTCCAAGGAGGGGAAATAGATTTAATAACAGGTTTGATTTGAGTCAAAGCCTGGACAAAACAGTGAATATCAGAAGATAAGCAATCTTTCTGCTGGACAAAACCGTGAATATCAGAAGATTAGCAATCTTTCTGTGAAAAAAAACAGAATGAGCAGAGATTTGTCCTTTCAAAAGTATTGACAAATCTTTATCCAAACCATCCTGAAGAAACCTAGGAATTCTAAAAGACTGCCAGGAATAATTATGTGTGGAACACCATGAAATATAGGTTTTTCCAAACCTTGTAATATATTTTCCTTGAAACAGGCTTACAAGCCTGTATCATAGAGTTAATCACTGAGTCAGAGAAACTTCTATGACTAAGTGTTCAATTTCCATGCCTTCAAATTTAGAGATTTGAGATCCGGATGGAAAAACGTCTTAGAGGAAGTGACCAAGGTTGGCATTCGGACAAAGTACGCATACCAGAACCTGTGAGGTCATGCTAGTGCTATCAGAAACACATAAGATTGTTCCATTATGATCACACTTGGAAGAAGAACCAGAGGTGGAAAAATGTAAGCAGGTTGTTAAAACCAGGGAACTGCTAGAAAATCCATCATTTCCGCCTGAGGATCCCTGGACCTGGAGAGGTATCTGTAAAGTTTCTTGTTCGGATGAGAGGCCATCAGATCTATTTTTGGAAGACCCCACATCTGCACAATTTGATAGAACACATCTGGATAAAGAGACCACTCCCCTGAATGTAGAGATTGATGGCTGAAATAATCCACTTCCCAATTGTCTACACCTGGGATATGAATCGCAATTATTAGACAAGGAGTTGGATTACGCCCATAAAGTATTAGATACACTTTCTTTATTGCTAGGGGACTGCGAGTTCCCCCTTGATGATTGACATATGTCCTTGTTGTGATATTGTCTGTTTGAAAACAAATGTATGGTTCTCTCTTTAATAGAGGCCAAGCCTAAAGAGCTCTGAAAATAGCACGGAGTTCTAAGATATTGATTGGTAACCTCGCCTCTTGAGGATTCCAAACCCCTTGTGCTGTCAGAGACCCCCAGACAGCTCCCCAACCTGAGAGACTTGCATCTGTTGTGATCACAGACCAGGTAGGATGAACAAAGAAGGCCCCTTGAACAATTAGTTGATGGTTTAACCACCAAGTCAGAGAGAGTTGAGTGTTGGGATTTAAGAATATCAGTTGTGATATCGGAGTGTAATCCCTGCACCACTGGTGCAACATGCAAAGCTGTAGAGGTCTCATATGAAAACAAGCAAAGGGGATCGCGTCTGATGCTGCAATCATGAGACCTAAAACTTCAATGCACATAGCCACTGAAGGGAATGAGAGACTGAAGGTTTAAACAGGCTGAAACCAATCTCAATCATCTCTTTTTTTTTTTTTAGGGATAGAGTCACGGACACCGAATATATCTGGAAACCTAAAAAGGTGACCTTTGTCTGAGGAATCAAGAAACTCTTTGGTAAATTGATCATCCAACCATGTCTCTGAAGAAACGACAAAAGTTGTTTCGTGTGAGATTCTGCAAAATGAAAAGATTGAGCTACTACCAAGATATCGTCGAAATAAGAAAACACAGCAATACTCTGCTCTCTGATTAGATATAGAAGGGCACCGAGAATGTTTGAGAATATTCTTTGTGCTGTTGCTAGGCCAAACGGAAGAGCAACAAATTGGCAATGCTTGTTTTGAAAAGAAAATCTCAGAAATCCATAGTGATCTGGATGAATCGGAATGTGAAGTTAAAGGGACATGAAACCCAAAATGTTTAATGATTCAGATAGAGAATACAAAAATTTAAACAAATTTCCAATTTACTTCTATTATTTAATTTGGTTTCTTTACTTGTTATCCTTTGCTGAAAGGTTTATCTAGGCAAGCTCAGGGGCAACAGAGAACATAGGTTCTAGCTGTTGATTGGTGGCTGCATATATATATATATATATATATATATATATATATATATATATATATATATATATATATATATATATATATATTGATTGCGATTGGCTCACCCATGTGTTCAGTTAGAAACCATTAGTGCATTTCTGCTCATTCAACAAATGATACCAAGAGAATGAAACAGATTAGATAATAGAAGTAAATTAGAAAGTTGTTTAAAATTGTATTCTCTATCTTAATCTTGAAAGATTTTTTGGGGGTTTCATGTCCCTTTAAGCATCCTGCAAGTCTATTGTGGACATGAAGTGACCTTGCTGAACAAAAGAAAAAAAATAGTCCTTATAGTCACCATCTTGAAAGACTTACAAAACGATTTAAAGTTTTCAGATCCAAAATTGGTCTGAAAGAATTTTCCTTCTTCGGAACAATGAATAGATTTGAACAAAAACCCAATCCCTGTTCCTGCTGAGGAACTGGGACAATTACCCCCCAAGAGTTCTAGATCTGAAACACATTTCAGAAAGGCTTGGTCTTTTACTGGGTTTTTTTGGTACATGGGTGAGAAAGAATCTTCCCATGGGAGGTCTTATTCTGCATCCAATTCAATACCCCTGAGAAATAATATTCTGAATCCACTGATTTTGGACAGAGTTTGTCCAAATTCTTTGAAATAGCTTTAGTCTGCCCCCCACCAGAAGAACTGGTTTAAGGGCCGCACCTTCATGCAGGTTTAGGGGCGGCATTTGGTTTCTTATAAGGCTTAGATTTATTCCAATTTGGAGATGGTCTCCAATTAGAGCAAGAGACCTTAGGGGAAGGAGCAGTTTTCTGTTCTCTATTCTGGTGAAAAGAATGAAAACGATTGGTAGCTTTAAATTTACCCTTAGATTTCTTATCTTAGGGGAGAAAAACTCCCTTACCCCCAGTAACAGTGGAGATAATAGAATCCAGTTGTGAACCAAAACATTTTTACCCCAATTGTTTTATATAAGCCCATCGAGTGCCTTTTCTTTGGATGGATTTTGTACTGCTCTAAAGTGCACCATGGCCTAAAAGTAATTGTACGATTGTGCTTTCCCTTTTTGGATATATATATATATATTGGGGCATGAAAACCACATTTTTACTTATGTAATTTAGAAAGAGTATACAATTTTAAACAACTTTCCAATTTACTTCCATTACCTAATTTGCATTATTCTCATGCTATCCCTTGCTAAAAAGCCTATCTAGTTAGCTGCTGATTGGTGTCTGCACATAGATGCCTCATGTGATTGGCTCACCAATGTGCATTGTTATTTCTTCAACAAAGTATATCTAAAGAATGAAGCAGATTAGATAATAGAAGTAAATTAGAATGTTGTTTAAAATTGTATTCTCCACCTGAATCATGAATGAAAAATGTTGGGTTTAACGTCCCTTTAAAGTTTAAAAACAAAGTAGTGCTTTTAACCCTATTTGAATCAGCAATCACTTTAAAAAGACATGAAAGCCAAAAATAAACTTTCATGGTTCGGATAGTACATGCAACTTTAAGAGGCTTTTCAATGTACTGTTGTAATCAAATTGACTTGCTCTCTTGGTATCCTTTGTTAAAAATGTAATATAATTTAGTAGGCTCAGGAGCAACAATGTACTACTGGGAGCTGGCTGGCGACTGGTGGTTACAAACATATGCCTCTAGTCATTGGTTCATCAGATGTGTTCAGCTAGCTCCAAAAAGTGCATTTCTGCTTTGGAGCAGACTTTAACTATGAGCTTAACCTCTCAACAATATAGCTCAATATGTGCAATAATAAATGCTGTACTACAGAGTACTTTCTTTTTGCACATATGTCCCTTTATGTAAATGCCTGAATTAGAAGTGTCTTCTGCAAGGAGATTTTAGACAATGCCAAAGCAACACTTACGTTGCAGAAAAACACACTGAGAGTAGAAAAATTCTTACGACCTACTGTGGTCACTCATCATAGCTATCTAAAAAGAATAGGCTAAGCAGGTGTTTAGAATTATCAATGTACCTCTGTCTTCCCATGTTGGGCTATGCCAAGCACATAAAGCAGTACATTTACTTACATTTTCAGTTTTCTCTTTTAATGGTTTTACAGACCACTCAACTAAAATTTAAGCCAATATTAAAGCTATCATTAGTTAATATTAAATGTTTTAAATCTCTGTTGCTCAAATTATCATTTAATCAATTTGTTAAATTATACAATTCATTTTTGCTTTGGATATCTTAAAGGGACACAAGTAAAAAAAAAAACAACTTATGATTCAGTTAGAGCATGCAGTCTTAAGACACTTTCCAATTTACTTCCATTATGACATTTTGCAGTCTTTTTATATGCACATTTTCTGGGGGACAAGATCCTACTGAGCATGTGCACAATCTCACAGGGTATATGTATACTAGTCTATCATTGGCTGATGCCTGACACATGATACAGGGGCCAGAAAATAGGAGGAAAAAATCAATTTGTCAGAAAAAAAAAATACTGCTTATTTGAACTTCAGAGTCTGTGTTAAATTATTGTCTTTTTATTATGCACTTGGTAATTCTACTGCATTGAGGGGTCCTTTAAGTAACATTTATTAATGACAGAAAACTTTTAATATAAAATTGCAAAGCATTACACTGCTCCCTCCTGGCTGCTTCATAATGCAACCCGGCTGTCAATCATTTCTGTGGAGAACATTTTTACTATTAGTACAGTGACACCACATTTATACACATAGGGCGCCATGTACTAAGAGGCGGGCGGACAGCTTCTTAACTCGCGAAGCTGTCCGCCCGCCTCCGCTACACACGGGCAGCGGATCTATTGATCCGCTTGCCCGTATGTATCATTACACACTCATCGGAGTGTGTAATGCCTGCCCCTTCAATCGCGCGACCAATCACGAGACTGAAGGGGCTGTCAATCACTGAGAGCGAGCGTGCTCTCGGTGATTTTGCTTCGCCACCTAAGAGGTGGCGTAGGGTGTAGGAAGCAGCGGTCAAATGACCGCTGCTTCTTACATTGCGGGAAGCAGGCTTGCATATGCGAACCTGCCCCGCAAAGGCTCCGGAGCAGCTTTCGCTGCTTCGTACATGGAGCCCATAGCCTGATGACAATTTTACTTTGTGACACAATCATGCATAGCTTAGTTTAAATCACTGTAATAAAATTAACAGAATGTTGGTTATGTAAAGCTGGGGAATGGGTAGTAAGTTAAGGTGTTAATCCGTTTAAACAGTATAAAAAAAAACAACAAATAGACTCTCCCCTTAAAGGACCAGTAAATGCAGTAAACTTGCACTATCAACAAATGAATGATAAAGAGACAATGCAATAGCACTTAGTTTGAACTTCAAATCAGTAGATTTTTTTCTAATTGCAGTTATGTCTATTTTCACTCCCCCTACATCATGTGACAACCATCAGCCAATCACAAATGTATATACGTATAGTCTGTGAATTCTTGCACACGCTCAGTAGGTGCTGGTGACTCAAAAACTGTAAATGTAAAAATGACTGTGCCCATTTTGTTAATGGAAATAAATTGGAAAGTTGTTTAAAATTGCTTTCTCTATCTGAATTATGAAAGTTTAATTTTGACATTTTGGGTATTGGTGATCCAAAACTGTGTAAGCATAGCCAGCAGAAGAAATTACACTCCCAGTAGGGGTTAGGAGATATAAGCAATACAATGTTAATTTCTAAATGTTCCAAGTATTGGGTTTGGTATGCAGACAGAGATATTGAAGCATTTGTGTGTACAGAAAGTGATAAAACAAGGAGATGATTTCCCTGCATGGGCTGTGGTTTCAAATAACAAAAACAGAATTTATGCTTACCTGATAAATTACTTTCTCTTGCGGTGTATCCAGTCCACGGATTCATCCTTTACTTGTGGGATATTCTCATTCCCTACAGGAAGTGGCAAAGAGAGCACACAGCAGAGCTGTCCATTTAGCTCCCCCTCTAGCTCCACCCCCCAGTTATTCGACCAAAGGTGAGGAAGAAAAAGGAGAAACCATAGGGTGCAGTGGTGACTGTAGTTTAAACAAAAAATTTTTACCTGACTTAAATGCCAGGGCGGGCCATGAACTGGATATACCGCAAGAGAAAGTAATTTATCAGGTAAGCATAAATTCTGTTTCCTCTGGCAAGGTGTATCCAGTCCACGGATTCATCCTTTACTTGTGGGATACCAATACCAAAGCTTTAGGACACGGATGAAGGGAGGGAACAAGACAGGTACCTTAAACGGAAGGCACCACTGCTTGCAAAACCTGTCTCCCAAAAATAGCCTCCGAAGAAGCAAAAGTATCGAATTTGTAAAATTTGGCAAAAGTATGCAGTGAAGACCAAGTCGCTGCCTTACAAATCTGTTCAACAGAAGCCTCATTTTTGAAAGCCCATGTGGAAGCCACTACTCTGGTAGAATGAGCAGTAATTCTTTCAGGAGGCTGCTGGCCAGCAGTCTCATAGGCCAAACGGATGATGCTTTTCAGCCAAAAGGAAAAAGAGAGGTAGCAGTCGCTTTCTGACCTCTCCTCTTACCAGAATAGAGAACAAACAAGGAAGATGTTTGTCTGAAATCCTTAGTGGCTTGTAAATAGAACTTTAAAGCACGAACTACATCAAGATTGTGTAATAGACGTTCCTTCTTCGAAGATGGATTAGGAAACAGAGAAGGAACAACCATTTCCTAGTTAATATTCTTGTTAGAAACAACTTTAGGAAGAAAACCAGGCTTGGTACGCAAAACTACCTTATCTGCGTGGAACACCAGGTAAGGTGAATCACACTGTAAGGCAGATAATTCTGAAACTCTTCGAGCAGAAGAGATAGCTATCAAAAACAAAACTTTCCAAGATAACAACTTAATGTCTATGGAATGTAAAGGTTCAAACGGAACCCCTTGAAGAACTGAAAGAACTAGATTCAAACTCCATGGCGGAGCCACAGGTTTATAGACAGGCTTGATTCTGACTAAAGCCTGAGCAAACGCTTGAACGTCTGGATCCTCTGCCAGACGCTTTTGTAACAGGATAGACAAAGCAGATATGTGTCCTTTTAAGGAACTAGCTGACAATCCTTTCTCCAATCCTTCTTGGAGAAAGGACAATATCCTGGGAATCCTAATCTTACTCCATGAGTAACCGTTGGATTCACACCAACAAAGATATTTCCGCCATATCTTATGGTACATTTTCCTGGTGACAGGCTTTCTAGCCTGAATCAGAGTATCTATAACTGACTCAGAGAACCCACGCTTTGATAGAATTAAGCGTTCAATCTCCAAGCAGTCAGAGAAATTAAATTTGGATGCTTGAACGGACCCTGTATTAGAAGATCCTGCTTCATTGGCAGTGTCCATGGTGGGACAGATGACATGTCCACTAGGTCTGCATACCAAGTCCTGCGTGGCCACGCAGGCGCTATCAGAATCACAGAAGCCTTCTTCTCCTGCTTGATTCTGGCGACCAGACGCGGGAGGAGAGGAAACGGTGGAAAAACATAAGCCAGATTGAAGGACCAAGGCGCTGCTAGAGCATCTATCAATACCGCCTTGGGGTCCCGGGACCTGGACCCGTAGAGAGGAAGTTTGGCGTTCTGACGGGACGCCATCAGATCCAATTCTGGAATGCCCCATAGCTGAGTCAGCTGGGCAAATACCTCCGGGTGGAGTTCCCACTCCCCCGGGTGAAAAGTCTGACGACTTAGAAAATCCGCCTCCCAGTTGTCTACTCCTGGGATGTGAATTGCTGAGAGATGGCAGGAGTGATCCTCCGCCCACCTGATTATTTTGGTTACTTACATCATCGCTAGGGAACTCTTTGTTCCCCCCTGATGATTGACGTAAGCTACAGTCGTGATGTTGTCCGACTGAAATCTGATGAATTTGGCCGCAGCTAGTTGAGGCCATGCCTGAAGAGCGTTGAATATCGCCCTCAGTTCCAGAATGTTTATCGGGAGAAGTGTTTCTTCCCGAGACCATAAGCCCTGAGCTTTCAGGGAGTCCCAGACCGCACCCCAGCCTAACAGACTGGCGTCGGTCGTTACAATGACCCACTCTGGCCTGCGGAAACATATTCCCTGAGACAGGTGGTCCTGAGACATCCACCAGAGAAGAGAATCTCTGGTCTCCTGGTCCAACTGAATTTGAGGAGACAAATCTGCATAATCTCCATTCCACTGTTTGAGCATGCATAGTTGCAGTGGTCTGAGGTGTATCCGAGCAAAAGGGACTATGTCCATTGCCGCTACCATTAATCCGATTGTCTCCATGCACTGAGCCACAGATGGCCGGGGAATGGAATGAAGAACCCGGCAAGTAGTTAAGAGTTTTAATTTTTTGACCTCCGTCAGAAATATTTTCATTTCTACTGAGTCTATTAGAGTCCCTAGGAAGGGAACCCTTGTGAGAGGGGAAAGAGAACTCTTTTTGATGTTCACATTCCACCCAGGAGACCTCAGAAAGGCCAGTACAATCTCCGTGTGAGACTTGGCTCTTTAGAAAGACGGCGCCTGAATTAAAATGTCGTCTAGGTAAGGCGCCACTGCTATGCCCCGCGGTCTTAGCACCGCCAGAAGGGACCCTAGCACCTTTGTGAAAATTCTGAGAGCATTGGCTAAGCCGAAAGGAAGAGCCACAAACTGGTAATTCTTGTCCAGAAATGCGAACCTGAGAAACTTGTGATGATCTTTGTGGATAGGAATGTGTAGGTATGAATCCTTTAGATCCACGGTAGTCATATATTGACCTTCCTGGATCATTGGTAAGATTGTCCGAATGGTCTCTTTTTGAATGATGGGACTCTGAGGAATCTGTTTAGAATTTTTAGATCCAGGATGGGTCTGAAAGTTCCCTCTTTTTTGGGAACCACAAACAGGTTTGAGAAAAAAACTAGCCCTTGTTCTACGATTGAAACTGGGTGGATCACTCCCATTGTATGTAGATCTTCTACACAGCGTAAAAACGCCTCTCTCTTTGTCTGATCTGTAGCCAGACGAGAAATGTGGAACCTCCCCCTTGGAGGAGAACCCTTGAATTCTAGAAGATATCCCTGGGATACAATATCTAACGCCCAAGGATCGTGTACATCTCTTGCCCAGGCCTGAGCGAAGAGAGATAGTCTGCCCCCTACTAGATCCGGTCCCGGATCGGGGACTACCCCTTCATGCTGTCTTGGTGGCAGCTGCAGACTTTTTGGCCTGTTTCCCCTTATTCCAGCCCTGGTAAGGTTTCCAAGTTGCCTTGGGCTGTGAAGCGTTACCCTCTTGCTTTGCAGCCGGAGAGGATGAAGCGGGGCCATTCCTGAAATTACGAAATGACCGAAAATTAGCTTTGTTCTTTGTCTTAAAGGACTTGTCCTGAGGGAGAGCATGGCCTTTTCCCCCGGTGATTTCTCAAATAATCTTTCAATTCAGGCCCGAAGAGGGTCTTTCCTTTGAAAGGGATGTTCAAAAGCTTGGATTTAGACAACACATAGGCCGACCAGGATTTTAGCCATAGCGCCCTGCGCGCCAAAATGGCGAAACCTGCATTTTTTGCCGCTAACTTAGCTATTTGGAAAGCAGTGTCAGTGATAAAAGAATTAGCTAGCTTAAGAGCCTTAATTCTATCCATAATTTCCTCATATGAGGTCTCCGTCTGGAGCGAGTCTTCCAGCGTCTCAAACCAGAAAGCGGCTGCAGTAGTTACAGGAATAATGCAGGCAATAGGCTGGAGAAGAAAACCTTGTTGAACAAAAATTTTCTTAAGTAAACCCTCTAACTTCTTATCCATAGGGTCTTTGAAAGCACAACTGTCTTCAATTGGTATGGTTGTGCGTTTAGCAAGTGAAGAAACAGCCCCCTCCACCTTAGGGACCGTCTGCCACGAGTCCCGCGTGGTGTCAGATTTGGGGAACATTTTCTTAAAAACAGGAGGGGGAACAAAAGGGAACACCTGGTCTATCCCACTCTCTCTAGTAACGATATCCGCAATCCTCTTAGGGACCAGAAACACATCCGTGTAAACAGGGACCTCTAGGTACTTGTCCATATTTCTCTGGGATCACCAAAGGGTCACAGTCATCCAGAGTAGCTAATACCTCCCTAAGCAAAACGCGGAGGTGTTCTAGTTTAAATTTAAAAGCCAATGTATCTGAATCTGTCTGAGGAGGAACCCTTCCTGAATCAGAGACTTCTCCCTCAGTCATCAAATCCCTCGCTCCCACTTCAGAGCGTTGTGAGGGTATATCGGATACGGCTACCAAAGCGTCAGAATGCTCATAATCTGTTCTTAAAACGGAGCTATCACGCTTTGCAGGTAACACGGGCAGTTTAGATAAGAAGGCTGTAAGAGAATTATCCATGACTGCCGCTTAGTCTTGTAATGTAAAAGGGTTAGACGCACTAGAGGTACTAGGCGTCGCTTGCGCGGGCGTAACTGGTTGTGACACTTGGGGAGAGGCAGACGGGCTACCCTTGTTACCTTCAGTCTGAGAATCATCTTGGGCCACATTCTTAAGTGCAACAATATGATCTTTAAAGTGTATAGACATATCAGTACAAGTGGGACACATTCTGAGAGCGGGTTCCACCATGGCTTCTAAACACATTAAACAAGGATTTTCCTTAGTGTCAGACATGTTTAACAGACTAGTAGTATACACAAACAGGCTTGGAAATCACTTTAATCAAATAAACACAATTTGAAAAAACGTTACTGTGCCTTTAAGAGATAAAAAGAGCACGCAATTTTACAAAACAGTGAAAAATGCAGCAATCCTTTTGAAATTTTTACAGTATGTACCTAAAGCCTTAATAAGATTGCACCACAAGTTGCAGAACGATTAACCCCTTAATGCCCAAACCGGAGCAGCCTAAAGCCAATACCCGGTTAAAATTACTATAGCACCTTGCCACAGCCTTGCTGTGGCCCTACCTGCTCATAGGGATAAGATTTGGGGGAATATAGCTTCTTTAAGGCCCTCAAACAGCAGCAGGACCCTCCATGTGAAGCAGCATGAACTTCTCTGCAATTCTAAGTGCGCATCTGAGGCGCGAAATTAGGCCCCTCCCACTAACCCCAGAAAGAACCCAAAAGGGCTTTCAAAGTGTCCTGCAAAACTATTTTTCCTTAGCTAAACAATCGATTGCCCTGCATAAGTGTCAACCAGTATATTAGCCCTATTATGTAAGCATTCAATTCCTTACCGAGTCTGTGAACATAGCTTACCCTCCCCTCATGGGGATATTGTCAGTCTCTTATAGCATTATCTCAGTCTTGTCCAGAAATAAATGACTGAACATACCTTATTGCAGATCACCCTGCAAACTGTTCCCCCCAACTGAAGTTTTCTGGTACTCCTCAGTCCTGTGTGGGAACAGCAGTGGATTTTAGTTACAACATGCTAAAATCATTTTCCTCTCAGCAGAAATCTTCATCACTTTTCTGCTAGAGAGTAAATAGTACAAACCGGTACCATTTAAAATAACAAACTTTTGATTGAAGATAATAAAACTACAATTCTAACACCACATTCACTTTACCCTCCCAAGAGAGACCCTAGTGCTTAGAGCCGGCAAAGAGAATGACTGGGGGTGGAGCTAGAGGGGGAGCTATATGGACAGCTCTGCTGTGTGCTCTCTTTGCCACTTCCTGTAGGGAATGAGAATATCCCACAAGTAAAGGATGAATCCGTGGACTGGATACACCTTGCAAGAGAAACCAGCTATTTCATGAAAAATCAATTTCTCATACATTTTATATTCTGCAGCTGGTAAAACAAGTAATTGGAAACACATTAAAGGAAAAAAACAAACATTTACAGTACACTGTCCCTTTAACTATATCACTCAACAGAGATAGCAAACCAATTGCCCAAGTTGGCACTAATAACAAATGTAATCACCGAAAAGTATTATGAATTTAAAAGAAAATTAATTATGTTTATTTTTTTAAAAACGGAAATTACTTTAGCAATACATTTTTAAAATATATCAAAATTGGGCACACACTCAAAATGTTTTGTCACCTCTGCTCTATAACAAGGGTTAGTATATTTTTTTACAATAGACAGATCAAGAAGATCATTATTATGCATATTAAAATCGAACAGCATTTTTTAATCCAATCAATTCCAAGTCCACTGGATTCTGGAGAAGAAACACAACTGTACTAATTTACTCCTACATTAGAAAGCTCAGTGATAGTGATAAGAGTAGTAACAAAGTATGTATAAATCGTTCAGGTGTTCCCGCTGTATAGTAATCTCAGGTATATAAAACAATCTGATAGTCCAGACTCAAGAGGGTGCCAAATATATTTGTGTATCAATATTGTATATGTCCCCAAGTCTATAAAGGAGACAAACTAATGTCACCATACAATAATGTCCCAGTTCACCAGGGAAACTATATCCAAATCAGCTCAGGTATGTAACCCAGGAATAACTTTAGTAGTAAATAGAGTAAGGTATACAGCTACCATTCACTATACTTTACTATGTAAACAGATACTAAAATAATCAGGCAATTCTTCACTGAGCAGTTGTATTTGTACTGCAATTACGTGACTTATTCTCCAAACACCACAGATTCTGCCTTGTCCACACATGTTTGAGTTTTCAAACACAGAACATTATTTTTTTTCCAAAAGGCCTTCTTATATACAGTATATAATAAAGTCCTTCCTTTTAAAATTCCTAGACTTCAATTTCATGAGATGTCACTACTACAAATTCTACATGTCTGACAAGCTGACATTTATATTCTGCTAGAAGCAGATTCTTTACATGATATAATCATGTTTCATATCTCATGAGAGGATGGCAAATCTCTCCAAACACTTCCCTGATTTTATGAAAATCATTATTTTAGTATGATAATGAACAAGTTCATTTTTTTCTCTTGTGGAAACCATTAGGAATACTCAGAAGTATTGATATTTTGTTTTCTATTAGAATCTTGCAGCAAAAACTATTTGAAGCAACAACAAAAAGTTTCTTTAATTGGTATCAACAGATTATTATTTTTTTTACACACGCATATTTAAATGTTATTTACAAAAATTTATGCAAAGATACATTAGGAATCACTAGTACATAAGATGTATGACAACAAATAAAAATGGACATTAAAAGCAAGATAATTTGCTCATGCATATTAAAGATATTATTTATGGGGGCAGAGCCGACCGTCATTGAGCATGGCTGCACCTTAGGTGAGCCCCTAAGGATTGCCTTGGATTATGCTTTAAAAAAAGTTCAGCAACACCAGAAATTTTGGACCCAATCCCCTGCTAATAGCAGATCCTCCATGTAGGGGGGGGGGGGGGGGAATTGAAAAAAGCACCTAGACATTCCGGTTCGATCTCCAGCAGCAAGGCCGGGCACCAGCAATAAATACAGGCACCGGCTTCACTCCGGCCTAACCGGGACCTGGTTAAAAAGCACATCTTCTCTGCCACACTTGGCACAAAGGGTGAGAACACCACAGAAGGAGACTAAGGGACGCACAAACTCACAATCACCCATCTGCAATGTGACCGGACATCACTTCAGAATTTAGGCCCCGGCTGCATTCCAGCCTACCTCAGATCCATCATCTATCAACATCATCCTGGCAGCAAATTAAAACACATGAGAAACATCAAACTAATAGAGGTAAGCTCAAGCCAAAGCACCCACTATTAGATGAGTTTTAATCCTTCTTAATCACAGCAATAAATCAGAGCCTACATAAACTTAAGGCCAAACCAGCAATTCCAGCAACCTCAATACTATTCTCTGCAACACATAGACACACTATGCTAATCAGGAAATCTACTTGAACATTCATGGTGGCACTATTACAATGTTTTCCTAACTTAGAAGGCTGAAAATAATCCATCACCCACGCAATTGCAACCATGTGTAAATTCATATTCAGCATGAATCCTTTAACATGAACTGATCTGACATTGTTCTAGTCCTACCTCTACACTAGCCTTGGGTTCAAAACTCTGTTTTTTTCATCACATAAGAAGAAGAAAAAATCCAGGCTAGACAAATCTACATTTAAGGCTACCTGAACGTTTAATATACAATAAGCAAAATCATTATTTCTGAGAAGCCTTACATCGCTGCCACAGCAGGGGATCTTTTCTACACTGCCTAAATACAACTCTCCAGAGCGGGGCACATTGACACAGTTACTTCACATCTGCATGGCAACTCACAGCAATAGAGACATGTCACCTAAGAGACAATCTAAAACAGATAAAGCATCTAAAAGCTGCCATAACTCCACCACCTCTATGAATATTTTTTTCAAGCCTCTTGAAAATCCTTCAACTCAAGCAGAAATCCTAGAATCAACAGAATCTGAACCACAGATTTCCACGCTAGTGGAAAACCCCAATTCTGATACCATGCAAGTCTTTCAAGGATTTTTAGAATCACTGCCATCAAAACAAGACTTCACCAATCTAATCAAACAGGTCAAATCTTGCATTAAAGACAAAATCTCTGAGCTACGTAAGGAGATGCATGAAATAGGAGACAGAGTTTCTGGAGGAAGAATCTGAATCACACCCGTCAGACATAGCAAATCTCCTTCAGAATGTGCAAGCACAAAATAATGTAATCTCACAGTTCCAAGATAAGCTGGAGGACATAGAAAACAGGAGCAGGAGGCAAAACATCAGAATCAGAGGGATCCCAGAAGTGATCACTACGGACACCCTTCAGTCTTATCTGCAAGATCTCTTTAAATTTCTTAAAGACTCAACTTATACAGCCCCAATAGCCATGGACAGATTTCACAGAGCCCTGAGACCAAGGCCTAAAAAGGCCTGCTGCCTCACAATGTAATCATAAAATTCCAGGACTTTCAGCAAAAATAAGACATCATGAAACAAGCGAGAAACTCCTTTCTATTAAGCTTTCAAGGATCATCTTTATCCATCTATGTTGACCTCTCCTTAAGAACCCTACAACGCCAAAGGGAATTTGCCCCTCTCACCATCCTGCGACTGAAAAACAATATTCCATACAGAGAAAAACATGCACAGATCCTGGGGACATTAAAGACTTCTGCAAGGAACTAAACCTCAACATCCCAGTCAATAGCCAACCATCCACTACATCCATTTCTCAAAAGACACACCATCCTTACTCTCCCAGACCTCAAAGATCATCATGGCAGACAGCTGCCTCTAAAAGACAGAAAAAATCCATAGGACTGCACGCTAAATATGGGTGAGATCAAACCATCTTTGTTACCTGTCTAATATTTATGCAAGTTTTCTCCCCTGTAGGTTTGCAGGCTAGTTATCATTAACATTACACTACTATATAAAAATTGCTGAATCTTTATTATTCAAAAGATTAGCATAATCCGGGGGACCGTTAGCCCACACTCAAAGTTAAAAAGCTAGTTGTATTTGTTTTCAAGTTAATTGAATACTGTTAAATGATGTTTAACTTTATACACTGTTTAAAAAATGTTTTGTTCACAATTGTTTTGATTGAAAATGTTTTGTACACCTTCTCCACACCTTATTCACTGATCCTGAGTAAACCGCCTATAAAAAGTCATTCTACTCTGCATAAAATCATTGTAGGGTACACTTTCCCAACTCCACGAATATCATACCATGACTGCATGAAGTAATGAGCAGAAATTTACCCTTATCTCTCCATTAACACCAAAGGTCTTAATGCCCCATTTAAAAGGTCAAAAGCTTTCCATGATCTCTCTCATAGTGATGGTAGGATACTATTCCTGCAAGAGGCCCATTTAAAGCGAGGTAATAAACCCAGGTACTTTTCAATCATTTACCCAAATCACTTTCAAAGTAGCAATCCCACAAAAAGATTAATGGAGTGAGTATTCTTTTTCATAAATCAACCCCCTTTGAACTTATCCATAAAAGAACAAGACAAGGAAGGTAGATACCTAGGCTTATATGGGCTACTATATGGAAAACCAATAACACTGGTCAACATTCATTTCCCCCGAACACTAATCAGTCAACATTTTCAACAGACGACAAACTCCATTCTTACATACTCAAAAGGCCCCCTTTTAGTCGCGGGGGATTTCAACCTCCCCCTTAAACCAGTTATCGACAGCACAAACCCTAACCTAACACTACCAAATAACACCATACACTCCGTCTGGAATAATCTATCATTACTAACCCTTCACGATACTTGGAGACCCTTGCACCCCCACAAGCAAGACTATACATTCTTTTCTAACCCCAAGAAATCATACTCCAGGTTTGATTATATCATGTCCAACAACCTTTCACTGTTAAACCTACAAGCCTCACGGATCATACCCATTAGCTGATCAGACAATTCAGCAGTTCTTTCACATGGCCGTCAATACCAATACACCCTTTCCAATGGAGACTAGATGAAACATTGATATCAGATCCCTTAATTAAAATTGACATAGAACAAGAACTCAAAGAATACTTTACCCTTAACAATACGGAAGACACTACAACAATCATTACTTGGGAAGCCCACAAATGTGTTATTAGGGGAATTTTGATGAAACATAAAGCCATCAAAAACAAACAAAGACAAAAACATATAGCACTCACACAGGAAATAGTAAAATTAGACTATTCCCACAAGAGACATCCTGCAGATGCAGAAATACAGCATAAGCAAGAACAAGCGAGATCGCAACTCAACGACCTCCTTGACATAAAAGCCCAAAACACAGCTTTCTTCCTCTGCCAGAAATACCACATTCAGGGTAACAAACCAGGCAGACTACTTGCCAGGGCCCTAAAATGCAAACTCACCTTATAATATATGCATTCCCTAACGGCTAAAGATTCTTCCAAAACGACAAACTCTAAACACATAGCTACTGAATTTTGTCAATATTACACCAAACTATACAACCTATTCCCCGAACGCTCAAAACCCGACCACAAAGACTTATGTGAAAAATATCTCAGTCAAATAGATCTTCCCCAGGTACACTCAGAGCATTTACATCTACTGAGTCAAGCCAGATGAACTCTGCAATTAAATCTCTAAAAACATGGAAGAGCCCAGGTCCAGATGGCTTCAGTAACTTTTAATATAAACAATTTAAACCATTACTCACCCCACATCTCCTTAAATTGTTTAATTATATAGACCCAGAACATCCATTTCCTTCAAGCATGTTCGAGGCAAACATCACAGTTCTACCTAAACCGGGCAAATCGACTGATACACCCGCCAATTTTTGTCCCATATCATTACTAAACGTTGACCTCAAATTATACTCAAAAATTCTTGCTAACCGTCCACACAACTCCATTAGCCAAGATAAAAGTAAATGGACTTCATTCAGAATCTTTCTCAATTAGAAACGGTACAAGACAAGGGTGCCCATTGTCACCCTTACTTGCTACCATTCTTCCGAATACAAGTCAGCTCTATTTGCCGATAACCTCCTACTGACCTTAACTGCACCAACAAAATCCCTTCAGGCTGCAAACTCTAACCTTAAATCATATGGCACGGTCTCCAACTTCTCGATCAACTTTGAGAAGTCTATCTATTCAGTTTTTATAAAGCGCTGCTAATCACCCGTGTGGGTCTTGAGGCGCTGCTAGGAGCTATTTCCGGTACATGTAACAAATGAAGACCTAGCATCACTACAATCTATAACACAATTCTCTCTTAGAACCCGCTCACTCAAATACTTAGGAATACACCTTTCCTCTAACCAATGGTACCAATCCCCCTCCCGAACTCTTTACTCCATAAATTACAATCCATAATCAATTCCTACATATGGAAATCTAGCCTTCCTAGCTAGAACTGCCAAATCAACCTTATACAGAGACCCCCTTCATGGTGGACTAGGCGTTACTAACATACACGAATACCAAAATGCCATTTTTCCACTCCAGGATAGTAGACTGGTGCCCTTATGATGAACACCATCATAAACAATGGGTCAGACTAGAGCACAAACTTGCAGATTATCCCCAATTGGGTGCCTCATGCTGGATTGACAGTCATCAGACTAAAATAAGAAAATCTTCAAACCCCATAATATTAGAAACCCATAGATCCTGAACAGATATAGTCAAAACCCACCCTATTATTTCCACAATCCCCTCACGCCTACTTTACAAAACTCTGACTTCCAACCGGGTATCAATATTACTCCATCGGGTACCAAAAATATACATCTCCTTTTACCTACACACATTCTGGTGGAGAAGGGTAAGTTACTACCAAGACAACATATCATACACTTAGGCGATGGGTTTTATACCACATGGTTTAGATACCACCAGCTCCACCATTTCCTCCAATCTACACATAAACACAAATCTAATGAGACAGAGAATGCCGTTTGAGAAAATGTGTAGTTCCTCCTCTCCCATACACCACTCAATCTCACTGACCTACAGAGGCAGAACTTTTCTTCCCTTTCTGCGATGACATTTTTTTAGTGAAAAAAATTCTGCAGGTCATTTTAAAATAAAATACAATTTTAAATTAAGTAGTTACACTAATTAACCAGTTCAGTTGCACTTTTTTATTGATTTAACTAGAGAGTAAAATATTTTTTTTTAAATTTTATAATCTAGTGTTGCAGTTGAAAATTGCATTGCAAATTAGCTGCAGAAAAAAAAGTCTCCTAAAAAATGTTGTCTCCTTTTTCTCTTGGTCAAACATCACAGGGTATAAATGTAGTAATAAAAAGATGCGTTGCTCACAAGAACACCTTACATTCAGTCACAGTTAGCAGAACAGAAAAGGCGGGGGGGGGGGAAGGTTTGAACAAATCCCTGAGAGACAGTCAACAATAAATGCCCTGCTTTGCAGCGCTTCTACATATATGTCCGTTCTCTTCAAACAGCACATTGCTCTGGATGAGCAGTGTTAAGGAAAACCTACACATTGCAGCCAAGAGCACAGCGCTGTTTAAAGAGAACCATCTAAAAGTGCTAACAGTTCCTGCATGTATCCTATTCTTTCTGCAGACATGCTGCATTTTCTGCGATGACATCTCCGAACACTGCATGTTCTGCCTTGGGGCTTTACAAACTACTCACTATGCCAAATGACAGAGATTTGTCGAATTTTACCAAATCCTGGGAGAGAGCTTTGCCGTTTCGCATCACAGCTGCTGACTGGCGATCAATTTTTTATTTCCAACCACAAATCAGCTCACTCAGCCAAATTCTTAGAGACCAACACCAAACTTCTTACCAGATGGTATTTAACGCCACAAAGACTAAAACACATTTTCCCTAACTCTTCAACCGCTGCTGGGGACAATGCTCAAACGAACGGACCTTATATCATATTTGGTGGACCTGTCCTAAAATTCAACCCTTTTGGGAATCTATTTCCACCTACATACAAGATACCGCAGGTACACCCATAACCCTGGACCCAATGACATTCCTCTTCCACAAATACCCGAAACATGGATCTCTAATGTCCTTTAAAAGACTTTTCACTTCAGCCGCATATGAACTCATACTAAAGAAGAAATGACGATAACAGCTTTACGCATATTGTTTACCAAATCCATCTTACTTATGTAATATGATCAATGAATGTACCATTACCATTTTTGTTATCTATAAGCTGTATTTCTCAATAAAAACTATATTAAAAATAAAAAAAATATATTTATTTTTCTTGGATTAAAAAGGTAATATTTGTTAAAATTTAAAGGGGATAGAAAGGTCAAATATTAAATGTGTATGGCTGCATTTCAATTTGAAATGGAAGCATTTTTGCAATATACTTTCATCAGCAAAAATGCTTTTATTAAAAGTTATTACAGTCCTTCTGCGGCATACGCAGATATCCTCTGAGGGCCCGTGCATCAGTGTTCAAACTCCATGCTTGCTCAGAGAGCTGGAGGTGGTGTGTTGCTTCTGAAGACATCATTTGTGTCATACAAGCTACTAATGACTATCTGACAAGCTGTGGTGTTTGAATACTGGTGCACGTGCCTTCACAGCACATGTGAGTATGGCGCTGAAGAAAAAGTAATACATTTACTAGAAGAATTGTGTTAATAAATGAATAATGCAAAAATGCTTATATTTAAGATTGAAATGCACCCATGCTCATTTTTTTTTTTTTTTTTACTTTCTATCTCTTTAAGCAAAACAATAGTTTGAAAACACATGTTGTGCACGAATGATAATGAAGTACTTAAAGGGACAGTAAACACCAGAATTTTTGTTGTTTAAAAAAAGGTAGATAATCCCTTTATTAACCATTCCTCATTTTTGCATAACCAACAGTTATAATAATATACTTTTTACCTCTGCGATTACCTTGTATCTAAGCCTCTGCAAACTGCCCCCTTATTTCAGTTCTTTTGACAGACTTGAATTTTTAGCCAATCATTGTTGACTCCTAGGAGCTTCACATGCTTGAGCTCTATGTTATCTATATGAAACACATGAACTAATGCCCTCTAGTGGTGAAAAACTGTCAAAATGCTTTTAGATTAGAGGCAGTCTTCAAGGTCTAAGAAATTAGCACATGAACCTCCTAGATTTGGCTTTCAACTAAGAATACCAAGAGAACAAAGCAAAATTGGTAATAAAAGTAAATTGGAAAGTTGTTTAAAATTACACGCCCTATTTAAATCATTAAAGTTTTTTATTACTTTACTGTCCCTTTAATGCTCACTGGGTTAGAGGGATTTCTCCCAGAGTTGAACTGTTTGACTGAGCAATTTCCATAGGCATGAGAGGCAACAAAGACAAAAAAAATACATTAAAATGTTCATTTAAAAAAGGAAATAAAAGGCATTTTTATACATGTATTTTAGCAAATAAGCACTAACACTAATGTATAAAAAATATGCATACAAAATAAGTGTTTTAAAGAATTTTAAATTGTTATCTTGTTAGCAAAATGTTCATTGATTTGCAGTTTAGGGAAATACCACTTTAAAAGCCTTTTGTTTGCTAATCTCATTTGCGGAGGCAGATTAGGGTCAGATATAAATTAGTTCTGCATTGATCAAGTGATCACTGCAGTTTCATCTGGGAAAACGGAGGGGGAAAAAATTGGTTTGGAATTACAAGAAACGTGGCAAAAATAAACCATGAAACTACATTGCAAACTCCTTTTATATATCTTATAGGGATTTAAAATGTAGTTTAATGTCCTTTTAGTAAGAATGATATAAAAAGCATGGATGGCTCTAGTGACAAAATATTACAAAGATAAGCCACCTGTCATGTCATCAGATGCATAGCTACTAAAATAAATATTCACCCCTTACATACTACAGAAGGACAACAGTGAAAAGCTCACAACATTCCATTTGCCAAGAATGAGCACAAACCGGTTTGTCCAAACACACCAGGAGTTGACAGACTTCACAAAAAGAAAAGCAGAAAACCACCTGATTATGTGACAAGCAGAGAAACAGGAAAGCCCCAGTGACAATACCTTTTCTCTATAGCTAGGTAAAAACAAAATATAAATATTATGCAAATCCACATTACCTAAATGCTCCACACAAACCTACTGCATTATTCAGTCACATATATTGATAAAAGGGACAGTCTAGTCAAAATTAAACTATCATGATTCAGATAGGGTAGGCAATTTCAAACAACTCTCCAATTTACTTTTATCATCAAATTTGCCTGGTCCTCTTGGTATTCTTTGTTGAAAGCTAAACCTAGGTAGGCTCATATGCTAATTTCTTAGCCCTTGAAGGCCGCCTCTTATCTGAATGCATTTAGACAGGTCTGGTTCATGTGTGCCATATAGATAACATTGTGATTACTCCTGTGGAGTTGCCTAGGAGTACACACTTATTGGCTAAAATGCAAGTCTGTCAAAAGAACTGAAATAAGGGGGCAGTCTGCAGAGGCTTAGTTACAAGGCAATCACAGAAGAAAAAAAGTATATTAAAGTTATGGTAAATCCAAGCATATTACAAAACGCTAAGATTTACCATCACTAATAATAAATATGAGTTTCTTTCATCGTTTTGTAAAATACAGCCTTACACTCACCCTAGCTGTTAAGAAAGCATATCGCAAACACAGCACCTCTGGATGCCCACAGCACAGGGCTCTTTTCCAATGAGGTGACGTTCCGACCGCTAGCCGTGCTAGGATGCCAGCTCTATTAGTCTAGAGGTGGAAACATCACCTCATTGAAGAAAGCGCTGTGCCATGGGTGGCTGAAGGCGCTGTGTTTGCAATATGCTTTCTTAACAGCTAGGGTGAATGTAAGGCTGTATTTTACAAAATGATGAGAGAAACATTTATTTTTAGTGATGGTAAATCCGAGCGTTTGTTATACGCTTGGGTTTACCATCACTGTAACATAACTGTGTTGGTTATGCAAAACTGGGGAATAGGTAATAAATGGATTATCTGTTTTAACAATACAAATTTTGCAGTAGACTGTCCCTTTAAATTCCTGCAAAGTGATCTTTAATAAACTTGCTTCACACAAAGATATTTAGTGATATTTACTTAAACTTTCACAGTTCAGAGCATGCAATAAAAGACCATTTAATTTACTTATTTTATCAAATTGACAATTCTATTTGTATCGTTCATTGTAAAGCAAACCTAGATAGGCTCAAGAGCAGCAATGCATTACTGTGGGCTAGATGCTAATTACTGCTAATAAGTGGTTTCTATTGTAATTAGCTCACCAGATGTGTTAACAGCTAGTCCCCAGTTGTGCACTGCAACGGACTCTGCAATAGTGCAATAACAATGCTCTAATACATTACAGCATGCATTTTTTGCACTTTTATGTCCCTTTAATATTCTGTACTGTGTGGCATAAAACTATATGACATTTATCAAGGAAAGTTTGCTTCTTACCAAAGTTACCATTTCTTGTGCTCAACTCTGCAGTCCTCTGTGCTTTAAAGAATAAATTGCAGGCTATTCCAGGACAGCAGCAATAAAAGCTGTTGGTTTATACAAACACTGCCTCCCTCATACATAAAATAATTGCTTTCTTTACATTATGAATGCAATCTGTAGTGTTTATGTACTAGTGACCTTATGCTCCATAATTTCCCTCATAGCCCCTACATGACCTGTAAAATATGCTGAATGTGAGAGGGTACGAACTCTACCGCAAATTTGCAAAAACGTATACTTCAGATTGGAACTGGACATCTAAATTTAGATCTGAATCTTTGCTTTATTTTCCTGTCCATTTAGACAAATTTAGAATAATAAAAATATATAAAAAAAAAAAAAAAAAGTAAAAGCATAGTATATAAAAGATGATTTTTGCCAAGTTTGTGCTACAATTAGAGCTTATGACCAGTAAATAAAAGGCCTACAAAGCATATAAGTAAGTAGTTGTGACTTGTGCTTTCAGTTTTTGTGTGTACATTATCAAGAGATTATAATTCACCAAACTGCAAGATGAGTCATCATATGATGAAAGTCTGAAAAACATTTATATGGGACTACATTTTTACACTTGTTTTTCTTTTAACCATTTGGATTATTCACTGGTATACAGGTGCATCATCCTTTTTTATAGTTACTCAGACAAGCTACATGAAACCCACGTTTTTTCTTTCATGATTTAGAAAGAGAATGCAATTTTAAACAACTTTCTAATTTACTTCTATTATCTAAATTGCTCCCTTCTCTTGATATCCTCTGCTGAAAAGCATATCTAGATAGGCTCAAAAGCTGTTGATTGGTGGCTGCACATAGATGCCTCGTGTGATTGGCTAACCCATGTGAATTGCTATTTCTTCAACAAAGGATATCTAAAGAATGAAGCAAATTAAACAATAGAAGCAAATTTGAATGTTGTTTAAAATTGTATTCTCTACTTGAATAACGAAAGAAAAATTTGGGGTTTAATGTTCCTTTAATTACTGATATTTACAATACTGAACCTACATTCAAATTACAGGTGGCCCTCGTTTTACAACGGTTCAATTTACACCGTTTCAGAATAACAACCTTTTTTTTCCAGTCATGTGACTGCTATTGAAAAGCATTGAGAAGCAGTGCATTGATTAAAATAGCCAGTAGGTGGAGCTGTCCGCTTGTGTTGCAGCAAAGCCAAGCAAGTTGAAATTAATCAGTTTAACCAGACCGGAGCTATTGAACAGATTTCAAAGGAACAAGATCTTACTGTCTATAAATCAGTCCAGATTGGAATGCATAGAAAGAACTGTTTACATAAAAATGCAAGTGAAGTCTGTGTTGTGTGATTATTTTATTAGGTTTATAATGCTGTTTAGCAAATGTTTTTGTTCATTTAACTTAGTTTAATTATATATTCTGTGTTGTGTAATTATTTTATTAGGTTTATAATGCTGTTTAGAATTAAAGTCTTCATTTCAAAGCTTTAAAAATAATGTTTTAGGTGTTACTTATGACAATTTTGAGATGGGCCTGGAACCTATCTCCCTCACTTCCCATTGACTTACATTATAAACTGGATTTCAATTTACAACGGTTTCGATTTACAACCATTCCTTCTGGAACCTAACCCCGGCATAAACTGAGGGCTACCTGTATTTCAAACAGTCTAATAAACACTCCATTGAGTAAAGTTATCCTATGCCCTAAGTAATAACATTGTAGCTGGCAAGTTGCTGTATTTTACAAATACAAGGTTACTTATTATCCTTTGATCTCTTTACAAAGCTTTAGACAAGCACAATTTTTATACAGAAGCACTGGTTTTGAATGTCCCTTAAAGTCACAGCAAGGATTAATGATTTAAAGGAATACTATGCCTTTTTGCAAGTGAGATTTATTCTCTTATTTACTAGAAGTCATCGCTGGTGCGAGTTCCGGATCCTGTTCCTGAGTGTCCGGAAGCTTGCAAGGGGGCGGGGCTCAGGACATTAACGTTCTGTCCAAAGGAGGGAGAGGTAAAAAAAAATGTTTGGAAAGAGATCGGGTAGGGGGAGCATCTACACTACAGAAAATGGGGTGTTTATTTTTTTTTTTTAGAAAAAAAAGGGCAATTTTTTTTGTAAACTGTGTACTGGCAGACAGCTGCCGCCAGTACCTAAGATGGCGGCCAATAGGTCGAGGGGGGGGGTAATAGGGGATCATATATATATATATATATATATATATATATATATATATATATATTTATTTATTTTTTATTTATTTTTTTTTTTATTTAAAAAAAATAAAAATAAGCAGCTTTATTTTTATACTGTCAGACTTTCTGCCAGTACTTAAGATGGCAGCGACAATTGTGAGGTGGGGGAGCGAAGAGAGTTGATTGAGGGGGGTCAGGGAGGGATCAGAGGGTGGGAGGCTGATCTCTACACTAAAGCTACAATTAACCCTACAACCTACCTAATTAACCCCTTAACTGCTGGGCATAATACAAGTGTGGTGCGCAGAAGCATTTAGCTGCCTTCTAATTACCAAAAAGTAATGCCAAAGCCATAAATGTCTACTATTTATGAACAAAGGGGATCCCAGAGAAGCATTTACAACCATGTGTGCCATAATTGCACAAGATGTTTGTAAATAATTTCAGTGAGAAACCTAAAGTTTGTGAAAAGGTTTTTTTGTTTTTTTAATTTGACCGCATTTGGCGATGAAATGGTGGTATAACATATACCAAAATGGGCCCAGATTAATACTTTGGGTTGTCTTCTACTAATAAAAAATAAATAAATATAAATATATATATATATATATATATATATATATATATATATATATATATATATATATATATATATATATACACACACATACATACACATTATATATATATATATATATATATATATATATATATATACACACACACACACACACACACACATTATATATATATATATATATATATATATATATATAGAAATAGCAAAGTACAGTACTATTGTACTTATTCCTTATAACTTGCAAAAAAAGCAAAGAACATGTAAACCCTGGCTATTTCTAAACTCGGCAAAATTTAGAAACTATTTAGCATGGGTGTTTTTTGGTGGTTGTAGTTGTGTATTAGATTTTGGGGGTCAAAGTTAGAAAAAGTGGGGGGTTTTTCAATTTTTTCATCATATTTTATAAAAAAAAAATTATAGTAAATTATAAGATATGATGAAAATAATGGTCTCTTTAGAAAGTCAATTTAATGGTGAGAAAAACGGTATATAATATGTGTGGGTACTGTAAATGAGAGAGGAAAATTACAGCTAAAAACAAACACCGCAGAAATGTAAAAATAGCGCTGGTCCCAAACAGTAAGAAAATTGAAAAGTGCTGTGGTCACTAAGGGGTTAAAGCAGCGATATAAAACAATTATGAAGCAGCACACATAGCCTGCACAAACCACCAGCAAGGCCATATATGCATTTATACAATAACATTATCAGCTAATTAATAAAAATGACAAAAGTGAACAATAAAACAGTGTAACTAAAGAAACAGCACTAGCTTTTTGTGAATCTTAGAGGGTCAGAGGACAGGATTTCTGAAGCTGCTTCAACACAGTCAAGTTCAGTTTTTGTTTTTTTACTCAGAGACATGGATAGATTCTGGGTGGTTTGGTGCCTACAAGGAATATTGATACTCACTGAGGATACTCACTGTAATTGGTTTACACATCTAGTGTAGACAGGAAACAAACAACCAGTGCAAGATTTAAAAGGACAAACTATGAAATTGCATCCTTTGTCCTTAATAAAGCACCAAAGGATTCACTGCCTCTATTGCTTTTCACTGGTAAATTGCACGCATACTGGCACAGGATTTAAACCAATCACATAGGCAGACTTACAGCCAATTCCAAGACAGCAAATGTATAACTCACAAGATAACGCATTAGGATTAACAATGTGCTGGATAACTTTCAAAAGGAAGAAGGTTGCTGTTTCACATGTTTGTAGTGTACCACTATCCTTATAAGGAAACTTCAAAAAGCCCATGGAAAAGGGGAAGTAGGAGGCAAGTTATACAACTTAATAACGAAAGTAAAGTAGTTATTAACCCCTTAAAGGGACACTGAACCCAAAATTTTTCTTTTGTGATTCAGATAGAGCATGACATTTTAAGCAACTTTCTAATTTACTCCTATTATCAAATTTTCTTCATTCTCTTGGTATCTTTATTTGAAATGCAAGAATGTAAGTTTAGATGCCGGCCCATTTTTGGTGAACAACCTGGGTTGTCCTTGCTGATTGGTGGATAAATTAATCCACCAATAAAAAAGTGCTGTCCTGAGTTTCTGAACCAAAAAAAGCTTGGATGCCTTCTTTTTCAAATAAAGATAGCAAGAGAACGAAGACAAATTTATAATAGTAGTAAATTAGAAAGTTGCTTAAAATTGCATGCTCTATCTGAATCATGAAAGAAAAAATTTGGGTTCAGTGTCCCTTTAATGACCACAGCACTTTTCCGTTTTCTGTCCGTTTGGGACCAAGGCTATTTTTACATTTCTGCGGTGTTTGTGTTTAGCTGTAATTTTCCCCTTGCTCATTTAATGTACCCACACATATTATATACCGTTTTTCTCGCCATTAAATGGACTTTCAAAATATACCATTATTTTCATCATATCTTATAATTTACTATAAAAAATTTTTATAAAATATGAGGAAAAAATGGAAAAAAAACACACTTTTTCTAACTTTGACCCCCAAAATCTGTTATACATCTACAACCACCAAACAAAAACCATGCTAAATAGTTTCTAAATTTTGTCCTGAAAATACCCAATGTTTCCATGTTCTTTGCTTTTTTTGCAAGTTATAGGGCCATAAATACAAGTAGCACTTTGCTATTTCCAAACCACTTTTTTTCAAAATTAGCGCTAGTTACATTAGAACACTAATATCTTTCAGGAATCCCTGAATATCCCCTGACATGTATATATTTTTTTTTAGAAGACATCCCAAAGTATTGATCTAGGCCCATTTTGGTATATTTCATGCCACCATTTCACCGCCAAATGCGATCAAATAAAAAAAATTGTTCACTTTTTCACAATTTTATTCACAAACTTTAGGTTTCTCACTGAAATTATTTACAAAAAACTTATGCAATTATAGCATACATGGTTGTAAATGCTTCTCTGGGATCCCCTTTGTTCATAAATAGCAGACATATATGGCTTTGGTTTTGCTTTTTACTAATTAGAAGGCTGCTCACACGTGTATTATGCCCAGCAGTGAAGGGGTTAATTAGGGAGCATGTAGGGAGCTTCTAGGGTTAATTTTAGCTTCAGTGTAGTGTAGTAGACAACCCCAAGTATTGATCTAGGCCCATTTTGGTATATTTCATGCCACCATTTCACCGCCAAATGCAATCAAATTAAAAAAAAACGCTAAATTTTTCACAATTTTAGGTTTCTCACTGAAATTATTTACAAACAGCATGTGCAATTATGGCACAAATAGTTGTAAATGCTTCTCTGGGATCCCCTTTGTTCAGAAATAGCAGACATATATGACTTTGGCGTTGCTTTTTGGTAATTAGAAGGCCGCAAAGTGCTGCTGCGCATCACACATGTATTATGGGTAGCAGTCAAGGGGTTAATTAGGTAGTTTGTAGGGAGCTTGCGGGGTTAATTTTAGCTTTAGTGTAGAGATCAGCCTCCCACCTGACACATCAGACCCCCTGATATCTCCCAAACAGCTCCCTTCCCTCCCCCACCCCACAATTGTCCCCGCCATCTTAAGTACTGGCAGAAAGTCTGCCAGTACTAAAATAAAAGTTTTTTTTTTTTTTAAAAATACATCTTTAGCATATTTACATATGCTACTTTGTAGGATCCCCCCTTAGCCCCCAACCTCCCTGATCCCCCCCAAAAACAGCTCTCTAACCCCCCCCCCCTGCCTTATTGGGGGCCATCTTGGGTACTGGCAGCTGTCTGCCAGTACCCAGTTAACAATATTTTTTTCTCTTTTTTATTTTTTTTTTTTTTACATTTTTCTGTAGTGTAGCTTCCCCACGACCAACCCCTACCCCCACCCCCTCCCAGATCCCTTAGATTACTTTTTGGGGGCATTTATTCCCCCTATTCCTCCCACTTACTACATGATTATTTCTGTAGGGTAAGCGGTTCCCACCCGCTCCCTCCCGTGCCCGTGCACGCGCCTGCCCGCCGATCCCCCATGCACGCGCGCGTGTCTGTGCGCGCCCCTGACTCTCCCGTCCCCGATCCCGCCCCCCTCTGTGTATCTGAAGCCATCGATAGCCGCCCACCCGCCTCCCACTGCAGCTCCCACCCACCAACGATTGCGGCCATCGATGTCCGGTGTAGAGAGGGCCACAGAGTGGCTCTCTCTGCACCGGAGGGGTACAAATTGTTATTGCAGGATGCCTCGATATTGAGGCATCCTGCAATAACCGGAAAGCAGCTGGAAGCAATGAGGATCGCTTCCAGCTGCTTTCCAAACCGAGGACGTACGCCATACGTCCTCAGGCGTTAACTGCCTTTTTTCTGAGGACGTATGGCGTACGTCCTCGGCCATTAAAGAGTTAAATAGCAGGCTCACTTTATCATTGCAATGTGTATTTCTCATATCAGTTTTCATCAGGTAATCCTTTTTATTTCTTTTATCGCAAAAAGGTGACAAGGAAAATACGTTAAAATGTAAATATTTAACTTTCCTATGAAGATAAATCAATGGATCTCCGTTTGTTTTTTGCTATTGAACACTTGTTATATTTTAGAAATGCATTTTGCAAGCATTTCATTATTTGTATATACCAGTGGCTTTCCACCAATCAGCATGTGCTACCCAGTGTTCTGAACCATAAATGGGCCGGCTCATAAGCTTACATTCCTGCTTTTTCCAAATAAAGATACCAGGAGAAAGAAGAAAAATTGATAAATGGAGTAAATTAGAAAGTTGCTTGAAATTCCCTGCTCTATCCGAATCATGAAAGAAAAACTTTGGGTTTCATATCCCTTTAAACATACTCTCACAAAGCCCTGGCATGTGTAAACTTAGAAATACCAATGGGAACAAATTACCAAAAAATGCAAACATAGCAATAATGCAACAGGTGCAAGGATAGCTCCAAAATTTAGATACAGAACCTGGCAAGAAAGCAGAGCAGTAAATGAGGTTACCCTCTGAATCCTGGTTATTTCTCACAATGTTCCATCAATTAGCATTAGAAGGATTTACCAGTTTAACATGAAAATCTTTTACATTCTCTGACATGTTTTGGTGAATTAGAGAGAATATTAACCCTTTCGTGACAGGGTTAAAGTGCCTACATCGGAACAACTGCACGATCGCGAGATTTCAATTATTGGATCGCATCTGGGGGGCGTCCCTACAATCCTAGGAACGCCCTCCAGACTGCGATTAAATCCTAGAAGCACAGAAGGCTTCAGGACAGCCATTAGCTATGATGTTCTATTCCGTCATAACGGCTTTAAAGCCCAGTCTAATTATGACGGAATAGAACGTCATAACGGCTTTAAAAGGTTAACAACTAGCTGAAAAATGCAATAAACACACAAGTACTAAAGATCAACTTAGCCATGTTTATAAGTGATGTTGTCAATCACAGAGAGGTCAGACCTCCAAGAACATCTGAAATCATATTCTCACTCTCATTTTTAAGGAAACAAAGCGGCTATGGTTTTTAAAACTATTAACTGTTAAAACTATTTTTTTCAAAAATGTCCGTTGGTGAATGTTAAAAATATTACTAATGGGAAGAAACGGTCCAAACAGCCTTCAAATAACAAAACTTTATATAGCTGGTGTGCACAATGCAGGACAAACCCAGTAGCCATGGTGCCACTGGGTCCTAGAATTTTACTTCTGGCTTCTTATGTTTTGGGTTGTTCTACATATATCTATATGCAAATACCACTGTCCGGCTCCTAAAAGTACAATATGTCTGACTCCTAAATATTATTACTAAATTCTTAAAATCTAAACAGATTTATTGACTCCTGTTCTAATATCTGGTTCAAAAATAAAATATTCAGACAGAACAGTTAGATAAAATACATTGGTGGGTCACATTGTGCATGGAAAGTTTTAGATTGTATCTGCTCTAGATTGTGAGCTCCTCGTACATAAAAATACAAATAGAAAATACTCTTATGAATTATAAATTTCCAGGACATACTTGAAAACGAGAGAAATCTCAATGTATCCTTCCTGGTAAAATATTTTATAAATAAATATGCAAGGTGTAAAATAAAATACATAAGGGAAGTGCTCAACTGAGGATGGTAATAGTGCTTAAAAGTCCACTCTATGGGATGGTACCCACCCAGGGTGCAGCTTCTTTCTGCCCAATCTGTGTTTTCCACAAAAGAGAAATTTATTGTAGTATATCAGTCTGAACCCATCCAAAAGGACAGTCCAGCCTCGAAATACCAGGCAGTTCTCATCAGAACAAAAGATTTGTACGGCTAACCGCAGACGTACATTTCGGTCTATATGGACCTCATCAGAGGTGCAGCTATTTCCTTCTAAGCACAGTGAGCAAGGGGTCCACGTCTGGTTGCCCCATTACCCTTAGGGAGATTTAATAAATATGAGAAGTGCTCAACTGGGGTAAAATAAAGTGCAAACGGGTTAAACACATAGTTAAAAGTCAGTTCCAGAGCAGCAATGCAAAATTGGGAGTTTGCAATTAATTGGTGGCTACATCTCATTAGTCTATTGCTGATCTTGAGCTGGATTTAAACATTTTGCAGGGGTTAAACACAGTTGTATGCAAGCAATAAAGCATCAATAAAATGATCTGGCCAGTCTTTTCTAACCTAGGGCCTGGCTCTCCACTTAGATGCATCAGGTTGTTATATTGTATCCAAATGCTTCACTGCATTTCTTTACCTCTCCCCATTTGCAATACACACTGAAAGCCAAGCCACATGATTTATCAATTTACCACCCCTACACTAGGTTATTTTTTTAATATTTCTCCCTCTCCCTTACTTCTCTCTTTAATGTATTTGAATGGTTTCATTATACATAATAATACCAATTGCCAATATTCTTCATTCCCACAAGTCACAAGGTTTAAATATGGCTGTTTATTGAGTCCTGTAATGCACTGAATAAAAAAACAATTTCAAAATAAAAAGTACTCATTAACTCCCTTTCCCATTGATTTCAGAAACAGCATTTTTAACAGAATTTTTTTTATTATTAATAGTTAAAAGAATATGAACAGAACTTACTTTTTCTTTGGCTTTGATGTACCTCTGCGCAGCCTGTTGGATTAACTCTTTCACTGTCATCTTCCCATCTTTACAAGGGACAACAATCCCAGTTTTCCCAAAACAAACTGTTGCTTTCATTCTTATTGCCTTCCACAAGTCCAAAAAAAAAACACGAATAGAAAAACAAAAATAACTTCTGAATGCCAAGACACAGTATCAGTTCTGCTGAAGGATTCTCCTTCCTGTTAGCAACAGGTGCAACAACTTTTAATAATGCTACCTGTTCAAGTCAAAATATTCCATAATTATCATTTATTTAAGTAAAAGTAACAATAAAATGGTCAATGTCAAGTGTTGCATTAATTACGAGCAGTGCAAGGTACGCTGTTTTCTTCTTTAATATGATCCTAAAGTTTCATGAAAGTTTTTTGGGTTTGTTTTTTTTTACAAAACGAAAAATAGATCTACAAATATATGTTTAAAAAAATCTATACATCTTTATTATCCAGTTAAAATGAGTCCCCAGGGAATATTAATTAGAGCCCCCCTGTTCCAGGCGGAAGGAGAGTGAAAGATTTGGGAGGGGTGAATGGAATGAGGAAGCTCCTGCATACAGGTCTCAAAAATCTAGCAGCTATTGTAGATTTAGGGGGGTCTGGCCGGAATGCTTTACCCGGGTAGGTCCAGGTGTTGGGAAGCTTTGAATAGTCCCGGGTTGTAAGTGTGGGTCAGGGCCGGGATTCCCAGGCAGGCACTGCTGCAGGGGAGGAGCCGCAGGAGTAAGAGGCTCAGGCAGGGAGGAGGGAAAGCTAAGGAGAGGCGGGAGAGATAGTCAGCTTCCCTCCCAGAAGCCATCACAACCTGTTTGCTGGATGAATAAACTGTCTGACCTGGAATGTGGTACTTGTAATGCAGTGCAGGGGGCACGGGATGGAGGGAAACCTTATGGCTCAAGACGGGATGGGCAAAAAACACAAGCAGAATTAACAATAGATTTGGTGCGAGAATAAGACAGAACAGACACTGTTTCACACCAGTGGTCTCTTCGTTACACGTTTAATAAAATAAATGTTTTAACAATAATGATACCTTGCTGAGTTTTTATGTAAAATTAAAATGTACACGTGTTGGATATCCTTGCGGTTTAATAGAAAGAAAATTACATTTGAACTCGTACTATAAATTTCTCTTCAGAAGCAAAACTATTTCCCAATCGTGTATTCTGTGTTTTAGGACCACTTTTCATAATATAATTGGTTTAATTAATTAATGTAGACTCAACATACTTATTAACGAGGAAAAGTAAAGGACTAGTTTTAGTTGTGGGATAGAACTGGTCACAAGAGAAAAAACTCAGGACTGTGTTAAGGTAGTATAACCAATTGTATCATTACTCTTGCTCACTTTTAAGGTGGTATCATTGAAGTTCTCAAAAATGTTAGTGAATAACATTTCTGATTTTAAAAAGTATTATGATTTCCCCACGTTTCTATAACTAGATATAATATAATTCTTATACAAAATAGTTATATGCACATGGACGATCCATGAATATATTGCCATATAAATAGTGGGCTAATGTATAATAGTAACAAAACGTGTTTTTAAATTAATATTGGTTGAGTAAATGCAGATAAACTAAATATAGGTGCTCTACATACATTGACTGCTGTCATTATTCAATTAATAAAATCATGGTACAGAACAGTAGGTAAAGTTGTTGTTCTTTTTCCTTCTACTTATTATTATACACATTTAATGCGGTAAAAAACTAACATGTACAGTTCTGTTCCGTGGCTTAATAATTGACTAATAATGTTATTTTATTATATATTTTTATTTGTTCCTTATATTATAATCCTGCCTATTTATGGCTATATACTATACTTTTAATCCCTTCACTATCTTAAATTTTAGAGAAAATCTTGCCCAAGTACCAGAGAATTTTTAGCATTTTTGCTATCACTCCTTTTAAACCGAAATACAGCATTATGATTTTTTTTATTTACCTATGAAAAATATATATATTTTTAAGTAGACAACTCAATATATAGATCTAGACCCATTTTTGGTATATATGATGCCACTATTTGGCCACCAAATACGATCATAAAAAATAAAAAAAACTTTTTATCAACATTTGGGTTTCTCACTGAAATTATTTACACACAACTACTGCAGTCATAAGACAAATGGTTGTAAAAGCTTCACTGGCATCCCTTTGTTCATAAATAGCAGCCAATGTTTTTTGGCAATTAGGAGGTTGTTAACTGCAGCTGCACACAACACTTCTGAAATCCCCAGCAGTGAAGCGGTTAATCAGTTAGCTTGTAAGGTTAAAGGGACAGTAAAGTCAAAATTTAAACTTTCATGAATCAGATAGAGCATGTCATTTTAAACAACTTTCCAATTTATTTCTGTTATCAAATTTGCTTTGTTCTTTTGGTATCTTTTATGGAAGATTAAAACTAGGAAGGCTCATAAGAGCTCAGGAGTGTTCAACGTGTCTTTAATAGTCTATGGCAGCAGTGTTTTGCAACATTATTTGTAGCTTTGTTATACAATGTTGCAAAACACTGCTATTTTACTCTTCAATTAAAGATACAAAGAGGACAAATCAAATCTGATAGCAGAAGTAAATTGGAAAGTTGTTTAAAATTACATGCTCTGTCTGAATCACAAACATTTAATTTTGACTTTACTGTCCCTTTAATATTTGCTCTAATGTAGGGATTACCCTCCCACCCGACACCTCCAGGCCCCACCCAATCCCTGCCAAACAGCTCCATCTTAGGTGCCAGTATGAAGTTTAGGGAATTTTTTTTATTAATATTTCTGTAGTGTAGATCCCTCCAACTCCCTAATCCTCACCAAACAACTCTATAAGCCTCCCTTCCCACTGCTTTTCACCATATATGTTACTGGAAGCCATTATTGGTGTTCCCTTATCATATGAAGGCAGATGCCTTCTGTTCCCTGGTTGCAGCTTCTACTGTCTAAGTTGAGGGTGGGGACCGCAACATGTACTGTTTGACATAGTACCCACGTCCATATGGTGCAAGGGGTTAACTACATTTGGAGCTTGTAGTGTATATTTATGTGTCAATAAATACTGTCATGAACATAGCTGGTGATTGGCCGGTACACACTTATGTTGCCACCAATTGGCTTAGATGCCATGTTTCAGGCCCAGTAGTGCATTGCTGGTCAAGAGCTGGTTTTGCAATAACTTTCATCTTTCAGATAGGGCATGCCATTTTAAACAATTTACTTTAATCATCAAATTTGCTTTGTTCTCTTGGTTCTTTGTTGAAAACTAAACATAGGTATGCTCATATGCTAATTTCAAAGCTATTGAAGGTCCCCTCTTATCTCAATACATTTTGAAATATTTTTAAATTAGACAGCGGTAGTTCACGTGTGGCATATTAGATATCATTGTGCTCACTCCCGTGGAGTTATGAGTCGGCACTGGTTGGCTAAAATGCAAGTCTGTCAAAAGAACTGAGATAAGGGGGCAGTCTGCAGAGGCTTAGATACAAGGTAATCACAGATTACTCAAATAATAAGACTCCAGCCCTTTTAAACCTGGATACGTTGTGAAGGGGAGGAGTCGTTATAACAAATAAAAACCAAGCCAAATGTCCAACAGGTTATGCTTCTTGATAAAGGCGGAAGTGGTGCACCGAAACGCGTAGATGATCCATAAGGACCTTTTGGCATATTTAAGCTGATAAAGTGAACTTTCACCAATTATCAATCGGATATCGTTACAAGTATACAAGAGTCAATCATTTCTACCCGGTTTCCCGATTAGAAAACGCTAGTTCACGTGTGGCATATTAGATAATATTGTGCTCTGTTTGTGTCTAAACCTAAATGAAGGATAGTAACAATCACATGCTTCTCTTTTCTTTGTGTATGGCACATGCTGGGCAAAAAGAGGCTCCTTCTGGGGTGGTAACTAGCCATAGAACAAGCTTGTATGCTATTGTTCATTCCCTGGTTGATTGCTTCTCTCTTTTTGTGTATGCAAATTATGACCCTTAGGGAATTCTCCTTAAGGGTGATGCGCAAAACCATATGTGGACCCGTTGCCCAGTGTGCCTAGAGGAATATGGCTGCACCTCACTGATGAGGCCCACACTAGGCCAAAACGTATTGCCTGTTTTTTTGGGTCTGGTCTGTACTGTTTAGCCAGGATCAAGCTGATAAACTACAGGAAAGTTCTTCTCTGTGTTTGGCACATGCTGGGCAAAAAGAGGCTGCTTCTGGGGTGGTCATTAAACAAGGTTTACGCTATTGTTCCTTCCCAGGTTGAGCGCTTCTATCTTTTTGTGTATTCAAAACATGTGAGAAGAGGCATGATGTTTTTAAACTCTGTGTATGCAAGTTGTTCAGATATTGCAGAGCCTAGATATCTTGCAAATAGTTTGGATCTTCTTTCCAAACCCTAACCTAGACTACAAGGACTACCAGATCTCTTAAAGGGACACTGAACCCAAAAATGTTGTTTTGTAATTCAGAAAGAGCATGCAATTTTAAGCAACTTTCTAATTTACTCCTATTATCAATTTTTCTTTGTTCTCTTGCTATCTTTATTTGAAAAAGAAGGCACCTATGCTTTTTTTGGGGTTCAGTACTCTGGACAGCAATTTTTTTATTGGTGGATGAATTTATCCACCAATCAGCAAGGACAACCCAGGTTGTTCACTAAAAATGGGCCGGCATCTAAACTTACATTCTTGCATTTTAAATAAAGATACCAAGAGAATGAAGAAAATGTGATAATAGGAGTAAATTATAAAGTTGCTTAAAATTTCATGCTCAATCTGAATCATGAAAGAAAAATTTTGGGTACAGTGTCCCTTTAACTCTGCCCCTTATAATTTAAGGGACGTGTAACTTTTTTTTTTTTTTTTTTTTTTTAGAAAAGAGAAGCGCTTAAAGTGAAAGTAAAGTTACATGCTTCGATATCCTCAGTTACATAGTTCATCTAAAAATAATAGTACTTTCATTCATGATTTTTTACAAAGTTCGATGTAAATACATTTTGATCCACAATGAAATATTATTTTTGTCAACTTACAATTCAACCCATTTTTAATTTTTTTATTTTACTTCCTGATCACGTTGTTTGATCTTCCAATTGACTTTTTGGCCGTGCAGCGACGTCATCAGCCTATTGATTGAGTTGCGCATGCGGCAAATATTATTATGAATATTATGATGGTCGCGCGTTCCCGATTCGCGCATGTGCATACAGGGCCGTCTTTAATATTGACTGGACCCTGGGCAAAAAGATTCTTGGGCCCCCATCCCACCCCATGCAATTTCGCTCTCCACCCCAACATGCCAAAAAAAAACTAAATCAATTTATTTTTTTTATTTTTTAAATTATTAGCCCAGCAGTGGATGAAATAAATTGCAATATGTGAAACTGGACGTACGCAGTACTTATAAGTAAATAAATACATAAAATCCTCCACTGTAGATTCATTTAATATTCTTTTGAATTTGATTCTGGTGTGAGGTTAGCTGATTAGAGAGATTTAGGGCAGCCAACAGGAGCAAAGCAAGGTAAAGACTGAGGAGGAAGCATGGAGGTGCAGACAAATATAGGTTTACTGACTGGAACAGCAGAACTATGGGAAGCTGTAAAATCTGAGACAGAGAGAAAACAAAAACTATAAAAATAAACCTTACATTAATCTGTGAAGTATCAGCATGACGCTATACATCAGCCACAGCAG
>NC_069499.1:540087441-540142441 GCF_027579735.1 Bombina bombina
AAGAAAGGGTATAAAAGAAGAAAATCTAATGACATGGCCTCCTTCTTCACCTGATCTGAACCCCATTGAGAACCTGTGGTCCATCATCAAATGTGAGATTTACAAGGAGGGAAAACAGTACACCTCTCTGAACAGTGTCTGGGAGGCTGTGGTTGCTGCTGCACGCAATGTTGATGGTGAACAGATCAAAACACTGACAGAATCCATGGATGGCAGGCTTTTGAGTGTCCTTGCAAAGAAAGGTGGCTATATTGGTCACTGATTTGTTTTTGTTTTGTTTTTGAATGTCAGAAATGTATATTTGTGAATGTTGAGATGTTATATTGGTTTCACTGGTAAAAATAAATAATTGAAATGGGTATATATTTGTTTTTTGTTAAGTTGCCTAATAATTATGCACAGTAATAGTCACCTGCACACACAGATATCCCCCTAAAATAGCTATAACTTAAAACAAACTAAAAACTACTTCCAAAACTAATCAGCTTTGATATTAATGAGTTTTTTGGGTTCATTGAGAACATGGTTGTTGTTCAATAATAAAATTAATCCTCAAAAATACAACTTGCCTAATAATTCTGCACTGTGATTGTCTGGATTTGTTACCACATTTTGTCTCTCATAGTTGAGGTATACCTATGATGCAAATTATAGTCCTCTCTCATCTTCTTAAGTGGGAGAACTTGCACAATTGGTGGCTGACTAAATACTTGTTTGCCCCACTGTGTGTGTGTGTATATGTGTGTATATATATATATATATATATATATATGTGTGTGTGTGTATATACTCTTAAGCAGTAATAATGTAACTTAAGAGTATTCATGTTTAGACACTGAGTTTAATTATCGGAGAGCTGTTGTGAACAAATAAGGGACAGAATATGTCATTGTACAAATTGTATAGTACTAAAATCGCAAATACTTTTTAATGTTTTATTCTTTCCTTCATAATATTTAACATGAAGGAGGAGGTGCATTTTCACTATAGGGGGATATTTGAAAGGGGTTAAATTATGAGTGCACTCACAGGACTTCTTTTAACACCATTTTATTTATATATCAATATTCAATGTTTCATCAGATACAAGTTGACGTTTCGGCTTGCAGTTCAAGCCTTTGTCAAGACTATCTATAATATAAACATTATATTACTACATTATATAAATACAGCAATAGAATGTTATTACATTATATAAAACATACATATAATACTTTAACCCCTTTTAAATAACGCCCTATAGTGAAAACGCACTCCTCCTTCATGTTAAATATTATGAAGGAAAAAATAAAACATTAAAAATTATTTGTGACGTTAGTACTATACAATTTGTACAATTACATATTCTGTCCCTTATTTGTTCACAACAGCTCTTCGATAATTAAACTCAGTGTCTAAACATGAATACTCTTAAGTTACATTATTACTGCTTTAAATTTTCTTCTAAATACCTGATCATGTTATACGCAATTTTTCAGTGTGTATATCACCATTGTGAGGCTGCTACTGTGTAAAGGAATGGCTGCGGTGCTTTGAATAGACCGCTTACCCCTAATTGGACAGTGTCATATGACTCATCAAGGGGAGTGAACAACAAGCAATTCACCCTCAAGAAATCAATCACTCTGTGTGAATATATCCACCCTTCGCTACACATTTTACTAGTCTATGGGGGAAACTACTACTTTAAGCAACATTGTTAAATTTGCGATAGTTATACATAAACACAAGCGGAACAATCGTGTAATGAATCAAACTAGATACATATTTACAGTTTACAGACAGACTCAATCGCAAGTGTCAGGATATATTAAAAGGGTAATCTATTTACGCAATGATAAATGTGAACCAATAAAGCCCACTTTTTATATCACTTTATCAAAGGAACCACATTAACCAAAAACATACCCAAATAAAGGACTAACAATAAAAAAAACTTTTGTATATAATCAATTTATGGATTAAACATAATGCATAAATCTAGACTTAGAGTTTGACATTTAGAAAAACAGTGAAAAATCAATGTTTGTATTTAAGCCCCTAGGGGCTAATTTGCCTAGTCTATAAATCCACTGAGTCTCTCTTTTAAGAAGTTCCTCATTTCTATTACACCCTCTTTTGAGAGGGGGAAATCTGTCTATTACTATTGCACGCAACATGGCTACTGTGTGTCCCTTCTCCATAAAGTGACGAGCTACCGGCTGATCACTTTTTTTCTCTTTAATAGCTGATCTTATTGCACTTTTATGGTCGGCCAACATCTCCTTAAAGGGGGTGCTTGATTTACCAATATAATATTTTCGACATGGACATGTGAGGAAATAAACAACATAGTCTGAGAAACACGTGAGTCTGTGTCTGTTGTCATATTTTTCTGTTTTAAAGGATGACTGAATGTGGTTCCTGAATATAAGGTGTTACATGTGACACAATTGCCACATTTAAAGCAAACTGGTTTACCCCTAGGTAACCATGTCTTTTGTTCCAAACTAATGTCATTTTTGACAAGCATCGTCCTCAGGCTTTGACCCCTTTTCTACACCATTCTTGGTGGTTTCATACCAGTAAAGGGTAGTGTGGGATCTTCAGATAGAAGAGGCCATTTTTTTTGTCAGTGTTTTCCTGATATGATTACTGGCTGGAGAATATGTGGTAATAAAATTAAGGGCAGAATGAGCCTCCTTTAGTGTTTTGGGTTTATTAATTAGTGTATCCTGATCTAGGCCACCTACTTCAGCCCAAATGTTATCCTCTGGCCATAATTTTTCTCTCATACTCAGATACTGCACTTTATTGTGATTCTCAGTGTTATTACGAATAACCCTTAATAGTTGCGATTTCAAGATTCCCCTTTTTAATTGGGGTAGGTGATAGCTATGCTATTGTAGCAAAGTATTCCTATCTGTAGGTTTTGAAAATAATTTTGTGCATAGTATGTTAGAAGTACATTGGACTCATTCAGATTAAGCTGTAGAAACCATTGATGAAGTTCTGACTACCACCTCATACCATGAATACATCATCTATGTATCGACGATACAGAAGTATATTCTGATTCAATCTACTATATATATATATATATATATATATATATATATATATTTATATATATATATACTTATTTTCATACCACGCCATGAATAAATTGGCGTTTGATGGGGCCATAGGAGACCCCATCGCTGTACCGACCATTTGCAGAAAAATGTATTATCAAATTTGAAATAGTTATGTGTAAGACACATTAGGAGAAGATAAATAATCAAAGTCCGAAATAAGATTATCCTTAACTGCCTCTATACCTAAGTTATGTGGGATACTTTTGTACAAACTAGTTACATCTAGGCTTACTAAGATTGCATGTTCTGGATACACATTGTCCTTAAGGTTTTTTTTCACAGTATTCTGTAAATGAAAATCTATTTATTGTGCCACCCCCTGAAACAGTGAGCATCAGGTTCACTTGAGTCACCACTGGTGTCTAACTGTATGAATATTTCTGTGTTTGTCTGTGCCTAAATCTTCTCCTATTCCCTGTTGTTCTACCACTGAGCCAGGGGTATACTTTCTTCTCCCTGTAATCTGTCTCTACTGTATGTAGTTTTTTTTTTTAAAGTTAATCAATTCCTGTCTGTATTTGTCTAGTTGTGTTTTTAATTTTGAGATCCAGTCTTCATTGCTATCATCTCTAAGGCAAGTCATTTTTTCACCTTCAATTGAGTCAATTTCAATCATAGTATTTCTTTTTAAATGAGAAACCTCCTCTGTAACTAATAGTATCCAATCGAGTGAACATTTATTAGCTATCCCACACCACTTTTTACAGAATTCCCTATTATTCCTCCTAACTATAGGAGGAATAATGGGGAATTCTGTAACTTTTGGACTCTGATTATTTAGGACCCCCCGTTGAGTTTATATTGGATCTTGTCCTAATGTGTCTTACACATAACTATTTCAAATTCTATAATACGATTTTTCTGCAAATGGTCGGTACAGCGATGGGGTCTCCTATGGCCCCATCATACGCCAATTTATTCATGGCGTGGTATGAAAATAAGTATATATATATATATTGTAGATTGAATCAGAATATACTTCTGTATCGTCGATACATAGATGATATATTCATGGTATGGGGTGGTAGTCAGTCAGAACTTCAACAATGGTTTCTACAGCTTAATCTGAATGAGTCCAATGTACAGTTTAAAATGGAGAGTAGCACTACTGAGCTACACTTTTTAGACCTCTGTATATATAAACAAAATCATGGCATTTCTAGCATATTATGCGCAAAGTTATTTTCAAAACCTACAGATAGCTATGCTATTGTAACAAAGTATTCCTATCACCCACCCCAATTAAAAAGGGGAATCTTGAAATCGCAACTATTAAGGGTTATTCGTAACAACACTGAGAATCACAATAAAGAAATGCAGTATCTGAGTATGATAGAAAAAATTATGGCCAGAGTATATAGAGCCAAAGAAATTGATAACATTTAGGCTGAAATAGGTGGCCTAGATCAGGATACACTAATTCAGTGCTTTTTTTTTTGTAAAGGAAAAGGTGCCAGTACTCAAAAAAGGTGCCGGTACTCATTGATTACCGATTGATAAATTCTGCTCAGTAACTTTGAGAAAAGTAAAGGGACAACATTATTTACAGTATTTGATGTAATCTGCAGCCCCCTCTTATGAAAACTAGAGCATTTAAATGATGATTACAAGTATTACCTGTTATGAGTTGGCAGTGGTGGGGGTACTCAGTACCGGTGAGTACCCCTCCAAAAAAAAGCCCTGCACTAATTCATAAACCCAAATCACTAAAGGAGGCTCATCCTGCCCTTAATTTTATTACCACATATTCTCCAGCCAGTAACCATATCAGGAAAACACTAACAAAAAAATGGCCTCTTCTATCTGAAGATCCCACACTACCCTTTAATGCAGAACTTTCCAAACTACTCATGTTGGTGACACACTTTTTAGACCTACATCATTTCGCGACACAGTAATTCAGTTGTAATAGCAAACAGAAGGTTAAACTAACTTGTTTTGAGAGACACGGACACATACATAAATTATATAATAACTAGATGTATTTACAAATAACAGTTTGTAAGTATGTGCAAGAATGAAAAAAAAGTTTAATAACACCAATAGCTACTTACTATTTTAATGGGACGTATGAGGTTGATGGGATGAACACAGTTTCTGAATATTTGGTGGATTATTAGATAAAGACACTCACATTTCATCATCAAGCATTTTTAAAGGGACACTGAACCTACATTTTTTCTTTCATTATTTAGATAGAGCATGACATTTTAAGCAACTTACTAATTTACTCCTATTATCACATTTTCTTCATTCTCTTGGTATCTTTATTTGAAATGCAAGAATGTAAGTTTAGATGCCGGACCATTTTTGCTGAACAACTTGGGTTGTCCTTGCTGATTGGTGGATAAATTCATCCACCAATAAAAAATTGCTGTCCAGACTTCCAAATATATAAAAGAGAAAGATCTTATAAGGAGGTGCAGGCTGGACAGGAACCCCAACCCCTTTTAGGTTTTGTCCTTAATTTTCTTTATTTTTATTAATTTTACTTTTGCTTTTGTTTCTAAAATCCTCTTGCTAGAGGAGTGCTTATGTGTCTCCTTAGAATATATTTGACATGTTTTCTGACCTGTAAAAAGGTCTTGATTAAAATTGAGTTGTTATACACAGTTATGATGTATCTAGTAAATAAGATCTGTAACTCAGTAAAATATGACAACTGTTGAAGTAGAACTGAAACGGAGTTGCGTCTCCCTATTTTTGTATTGTTTTACATTATCTTCAATAAAGTTGTTTAAAAAAAAAAAAAAAATTGCTGTCCAGAGGTCTGAACCAAAAAAAGCTGGGATGCCTTCTTTTTCAAATAAAGATAGCAAGAGTACGAAGAAAAATTGATTAGAGGAGTAAATTGGAAAATTGCATTCTCTATCTGAATCACGAAAGAAAAAAATTTGGATTCAGTGTCCCTTTAAGCTTCCACTTCCTATCCATATATGAAGAGCAGGAGTAGCAATGCACTACTGGGAGCTAGCTGCAAAAAAAGCTTCTGACTTCAGCTCAGCGTTTGAACTGCTTCCCTAAGAGCTCTGCGAGTCCAACTGACTACTGCCCTCGCTGCAAACACACTGCTGTCCTACTCACTGACTACACATGCAGTCACGAGCCGATTGTAGAGACTAAAAGTGCAGTCAGAAGCCAATGTGCCGCCAAAGCCACCAATGGGAATAGTTTCACTTCCCACTGAGCTGCATCAATAGGTTAAGATGATCTGTAACCCACTAGGTATCAATCATGTGTCAACCATGTGATATGCGTAGCAGGCAGGCGGAAAGTCGGAAACCAAATTTTTTTGGTTTAAATTTAGAGAAATTAGTGCTGAAGCAGGGACACACCTACACACTGCTGCCGACACACTAACGTGTCACGACACACAGTTTCGAAAGCACAGCTTTAATGGTATGAAACCACCAAGAATGGTGTAGAAAAGGGGTCAAAGCCTGAGGACGATGCTTGAAAAAAAAAATGACATTAGTTTTGAACAAAAGACATGCGGCTAGATTACAAGTTGTGCGGTAGGCTGAAAAAGCAGCGCTAAGAGGTCCTAACGCTGCTTTTTTATGCCTGCTGCTATTACGAGTCTTGAAGGTTTAGGGTCACCGCACACTTCTTTGGCCTTACTGCAAAACGACTTACGTAAACTTTGTGAAGTCTTTTTTCTATGGGACTTTCATAGCGCCGGTATTACGAGTCTGTCCTGGGAAGCCAAAAAGTGAGCGGTACACCCTACCCCGTCAAGAGTCCTAACGCATTTAAAAGTCAGTAGTTAAGAGTTTTATGGTACAACGCTGTAACATAAAACTCATAACTAAAGTGCTAAAAAGTACACTAACACCCATAAACTACCTATTAACCCCTAAACTGAGGCCCTCCCGCATCGCAAACACTATAATAAAAATTTTAACCCCAATCTGCCGCTCCGGACACCGTTGCCACCTACATTATATTTATGAACCCCTAATCTGCTGCCCCAACATTGCTGATACCTACATTATATTTATTAACCCCTAATCTGCCGCCCCCAATGTCGCCGCCACCTACCTACATTTATTAACCCCTAATCTGCCGCCCCCAATGTCGCCGCCACTATAATAAACATATTAACCCCTAAACCGCCGCACTCCCGCCTCGCAAACATTAGTTAAATATTATTAACCCCTATTCTGCCGTCCCTAACATCGACACCACCTACCTTCATTTATTAACCTCTAATCTGCCGCCCCAATGTCACCGCCACTATATTAAAGTTATTAACCCGTAAATCTAAGTCTAACCCTAACACCCCCTAACTTAAATATAATTTAAATAAGTCTAAATAAAATTCATATAATTAACTACATTATTCCTATTTAAAACTAAATACTTACCTATAAAATAAATTCTAAGATAGCTACAATATAACTAATAGTTACATTGTATCTAGCTTAGGGTTTATTTTTATTTTACAGGCAAGTTTGTATTTATTTTAACTAGGTAGAATAGTTATTAAATACTTATTAACTATTTAATAACTACCTAGCTAAAATAAATACAAAAGTACCTGTAAAATAAAACCTAACCTAAGTTACACAAACAAAACACTACACTATAATTAAATAAATTAACTAAATTAACAACAATTAAATCAATTAAATTAGCTAAAGTACAAAAAAAAGAAACACTAAATTACAGAAAATAATAAACAAATTACAAGATATTTAAACTAATTACACCTAATCTAATAGCCCTATCAAAATAAAAAAAGCCCCCCCCCAAAAAAAAAAAAAATTAAAAAAAAACCCTAGCCTAAACTAAACTACCAATAGCCCTTAAAAAGGCCTTTTGCGGGGCATTGCCCCAAAGTAATCAGCTCTTTTACCTGTAAAAAAAATACAAACAACCCCCCCAACAGTAAAACCCACCACCCACACAACCAACCCCCAAATAAAATACTAACTAAAAAAAACCTAAGCTCCCCATTGCCCTGAAAAGGGCATTTGGATGGGCATTGCCCTTAAAAGGGCAGTTAGCTCTTTTGCAAGCCCAAAGTCCCTAATCTAAAAATAAAACCCACCCAATACACCCTTAAAAAAACCTAACACTAACCCCCTGAAGATCGACTTTTATTTTAATTTAATTGATTTAATTGTTGTTAATTTAGTTAATTTATTTGATTATAGTGTAGTGTTAGGTGTTAGTGTAACTTAGGTTAGGTTTTATTTTACAGGTACTTTTGTATTTATTTTAGCTAGGTAGTTATTAAATAGTTAATAACTATTTAATAACTATTGTACCTAGTTAAAATAAATACAAACTTGCCTGTAAAATAAAAATAAACCCTACGCTAGATACAATGTAACTATTAGTTATATTGTGGCTAGCTTAGGGTTTATTTTACAGGTAAGTATTTAGTTTTAAATAGGAATAATGTAGTTAATGATAGGAATTTTATTTAGACGTATTTAAATTATATTTAAGTTAGGGGGTGTTAGGGTTAGATTTAGATTTAGGGGTTAATAACTTTAATATAGTGGCAACGACGTTGGGGGCGGCAGATTAGGGGTTAATAAGTGTAGGTAGGTGGCGGCGACATTGGGGGCGGCAGATTAGGGGTTCATAAATATAATGTAGGTGGCGGCGGTGTCCGAAGCGGCAAATTAGGGGTTAATAAAAATAATGTAGGTGGCGGCGATGTCAGGGGAGGAAGATTAGGGCTTAAGAAGTGTAAGATTAGGGGTGTTTAGACTCTGGGTTCATGTTAGGGTGTTAGGTGTAGACATAACTTTTGTTTCCCCATAGGAATCAATGGGGCTGCGTTAAGGAGCTTTACGCTGCTTTTTTGCAGGTGTTAGACTTTTTTTTCATCCGGCTCTCCTTGTTGATTCCTATGGGGAAATCGTGCATGAGCACGTACGGCCAGCTCACCGCTGACTTAAGCAGTGCTGGTATTGGAGTGCGGTAATGAGCAAAATTTTGCTCAATGCTCACTTCTTGTCTTTTAACGACGGGTTTCTGAAAACTCGTAATACCAGAGCTGCAGGTAAGTGAGCGGTGAGGGAAAACTGCTCGTTAGCACCGCATAGCCTCTAATGCAAAACTGATAATCTAGGTGATGGTTATCTAGGGGTAAACCAGGATGCTTTAAATGTGGCAATTGTGTCACATGTAACACCTTATATTCAGGAACCACATTCAGTTATCCCTTTAAAACAAAAAAATATGACATCAGACACACTCATGTATTCTTCAGACTATGTTGTTTATTTCCTCACATATCCATGTGGAAAATATTATATTGGTAAATCGAGCACCCCCTTTAAGGAGAGGTTGGCCGACCATATATATATTTATATGTGTGTGTGTATGTATGTATGTACAGTATGTGTATGTATGTGTGTGTGTGTATATATATATATATATATATATATGTGTGTATATATATATATGTATATGTGTATATATATATATATATATATATATATATATATATATACATACACACTTGTCTTATTGAATGCATGGGGTCTGCTATAAACATTTAATAACCAGTACTATTGAGTTTCATGTGCATGTGATTCACCTTAAATCTGATTGGCAAATTTGTATTTTTAAATAGTATAAAACACCTTCCAAGCAACTAGAGTTGTCTGTAAGCCAGTACAACATATCAGCACCCAAAATAATTCTCATTTTTCAACATAAATCTAGACTGTAGGTAAGGGTTGTAAAACAGAAATAATGTTTTTTTTTCCCATTTATCATGCTATGTTGCTTTTGTCATATGCTTTCAGCTTTATAATGTGCATTCATTTGTTTCTCATAAATATGCTCTCTCTATATAAAAGAAAATGCATATTTTTACAGATTCCAAATTAACATCACTCTGGCATAAAGTTACCAAGCATATATTATCACTTGCATGAGTAAAAGCAATAACATATACTTTATCTCACTAAAGCAATGTTCATGAGATTTCTTGGCTATAAATATATCCTTGTATTGATTATATGCATTTTGAAGTTTTGATCACAGCTTCAGCAAGGAAAAGAAAAATAGTGTTTTCTAACGTAATAGGACATCACGATTCTTTTCGTATAAAAGTTTTGAAATAAAAAAAAACACCTTGGCTTATTTTGTTCTCCCAGAAAACTTATTTTTGCACAAGTTTCACATAGTTTTTGGATTGCCAACCTTGATTGCTTGGAAATTAATTTGGGTCTCTTTGAAATGGCACATATTGCCTGTTTGAACTTTTTCTTTTAAAGGTGATGGGCTCCATGTAGCAAGCACTGTAAGCTGCTCCGGAGCCCCTGCGAGGCAGGTTTGCACACGAGAAATGTAAGAGAAATCTCCCAGAACTCACTCGCTCAGGGTGACTGCATTACACATACTCACCATATGTGTTGAGAAGCCTGTTCGCACGCTGCTTAATACATGGGGCCCTATGTTTGCTTATGCTCAGTCTCACACCTTAAAGGGACACTGAAACCAAATTTTTTCTTTAGTGAATCAGATAGAGTATGCAATTTTAAGCAACTTCCTTATTTACTCCTATTATCGATTTTTCTTCGTTCTCTTGCTATATTTATTTGAAAAAGAAGGCATCTAAGCTTTTTTATTAGTTCAGACCTCTGGACAGCACTTTTTTATTGATGATGAATTTATCCATCAATCAGCAAGAACAACCCAGGTTGTTCACCAAAAATGGGCCGGCATCTAAACTTACATTCTTGCATTTCAAATAAAGATACCAAGAGAATGAAGAAAATTTGATAATAGGAGTAAATTAGAAAGTTTCTTAAAATTTCATGCTCTATATGAATCACAAAAGAAAAAAATTGGGTTCAGTGTCCCCTTATTAAAAATAATTGTTTCCCTAATTACTAAAAATGTTAAGTGCATAGCAACAATATGATCTTTAGATTTTATTTATTACCATAATGAAGTACAATGAGTTTCACCAAATCTATTTGAAAAAGCTAAAATATAAAAGGGGTGTAGCAAAGAAATGATCTCATAATAGGTTATAAATACATATTTGTTAAAAAACAATGGGTGCGCCACATTGCAGCATGTAAAATGACTTCAACATCACACCATTATCTCAACTAGCAGAGTGGTACTCACAAAGTATTTACACCTATCAATACGTTGTACGTAAGCAAACTGAGACTAGGGTTGCCACCTCTGTCATGTTTTCCTGGACACTTATGAGTTACACATGGTGCAGGGAGGAACATGAATAGTGCTGTCCAGGATCACTATTTATGTGCTGTGCAGGGATTCAATACATGTTCCTCCCTGCACACCCTGAAGCATGTGTAACTCCTAAGTGTCCAGGAAAATATGACCGAGGTGGCAACCCTAACTGAGACCTCTAAGTTACTAAGTAAACCTGAGTTTTCTGGTCTTTTAACTTCCTCTGTGTTAAACTGCTTACAACCCCACAAGTTTCAAAATTGGTGCACGTATTAAAAGACCATTTGCTCATAAGAAAACAAGATACAAACTGGGAAATTTAGTACATAAAATAATAAAAAATTTGCAACACATTTCTCAGCTTTGGTTTCATCAGGCAAAACTTTTTTATTGGGCAGTCTGGAACTTAAATAACAAAACAATTGTTTAGTATAGTTTTCTACACATATGACAGGTGATCACATATCTGATGCAATGGCTTTTACCCCTTAATCCTTACATTGAAATGATGTATAATAAATATTGATATTTTTTTGGTTACAAATGTGTTAATTCAAACTCATTATTGATTGTTGCTTCAACAAGGCAGCACCATCTTGGAAGTGATGTCATCAAAAACAATATCACCTGATGCTGTTAAATGACATGAAATCTAATGCTAGTAATGGAGCCCTTGACCGATGGATTGATCTAGGCATGTGCATTCTGAAGATTTGGACTGAAACTAATAGGGAAGTTGGCAGCCCTCAACGTTTTTTAAGAGCCAAAAATTTTGTTGCAAAAGTGCAAGATCTGGATTTGCACTAGTCTTAATGTTGCATTTTTACAAGAGGCTGCCCAGGCTGCCAGTTGGCCATACCTGATTTAGTTTACACTTTCTCATTAACAGGATAAGTTTGTAAGATTCTTCGTAGTGTATAGAACTGCAAGAATATAACTGGGTTGAATCAAACAAGTAGAACAAAATCTGTTGAGCAGTCATCTATCATCATTATCATTTTTGTAAAGTTAGTTTTTTGAGGGAAGACAAGAAATAGATGTTACTTGAGTTGTGCAAGAACCAGTATCTTACCTGAAATCAGTAGCATATAATAGAATAAAATGGTTATAAATTACCCTCATATACATTTTTACATTGCACAAGCATTTCTTGTGAAATGCTTGTGCAATGCCGCCCCCTGCACATTCACGGCCAATCGACCGCTAGCAGGGGGTGTCTATCATCCCGATCGTATCTGATCGGGATTATTGCAGTCCGCCACCTAAAAGGTGGCGGATGAGTTAAAGGGACAGTCTAGTCCAAAATAAACTTTTATGATTCAGATAGAGAATAATAACAACTATTACTATTCAGCTGCCGATTTGGTTAATTCCGAGAGCGAGCGCTGAAAAAGCGCTTTGAGTCCCACTGGGAGAAAACAATTTTCCAATTTACTTTTATCACCAATTTTGCTGTGTTCTCTTGGTATTTTTAGTTGAAAGCTAAACCTAGGAGGTTCATATGCTAATTTCTAAGCCCTTGAAGACCACCTCTTCTCTCAGGGCATTTTTACAGTTTTTCACCACTAGAGGGTGTTAGTTCATGGGTGTCATATAGATAACACTGTGCTCACACACGTGGAGTTCAGGTGAGCCAGCTCTGATGGGCTAAAATGGATGTCTGTCAAAAGAACTGAAATAAGAGGGCAGTTTGCAGAGGCTTAGATACAAGGTAATCACAGAGGTAAAAAGTGTGTGTGTGTATATATATATATATTATATATAATAGAGGGATTTATCTCTTTTTTTCAACAATAAAAATTCTGGTGTAGACTGTCCCTTTAAGGAGCAGGGTCTTATGATCGTTGCTCCTTAACTTATGTTTCCGGCGAGCCAGGGGTAGATTACAGCATCTGCTGCTTGGTAAATCTACGCCGAAGAATGAAGGTGAACAATGAAACTGTAACTATTTAAATAAAGTTTAAACTTCTCTTCTATGGCTTAGTGTCATAAAGGGTAGTAGTGTCTTTCACCCGCAAATGTTGTTATATATGTTATCCTGACGGAAGAGAAAAAAGCTCTTCTATGTAAAAAAAAAGTGGCTTAGTATATGGGATAGATACATATATCTAATAATACATGATTATGCCTAAATGTAAAGGATTGTGAAAACAAATCCTAACTATAATTGATAGGTTAAAATGAGAGCAAATGTATGTTAAAGGATATCTGTGCAATAAGAAATAGCAGATTCTGTACATGCTGCAGTAGTAAAACTTAAAATACTTATCCTCATCTAACATGTAAGAGCTGAACTAGTATATAGGTTTACATCAAATGGCCAGATGAGATTTTATCAAGGATCAAATTTAGCCTGTAAATGATGTGCTAAAACATTCATCAGGTAAAGTTCAATCTGCAGCACTAGAGCAGCATTGTAAAACATGTACGGACACCAAGTTGTTACCCCTCATAGCAAACAAAGAGTAGAAAATCAGAAATAGTACTTTAGTAAAACAATTGAACATGAGTCAAAATGACTGAAGAAAGTCAGGAAATAAGTTAAGCAGAATAAAATATGGTAAGTCGTGTACTATCTTCCCCGCACTACTTTATATAGGTTTATCCCATCTGTGGAAAGATAATTACCAATGCAATGAAAGCAAATATTTTTATGTGGCAACCCACAGTAACCAAACACAATTTGCCATTCATCTAGTCCCATTACAACGTAGCAATGTGTGATGTACAATGCCTTGCAAAAGTATTCACCCCCTTGGCATTTTTCGTGTTTTGTTGTCTCACAACCTGGAATTAACATGGATTGTTTGAGAATTTGCATCATTTAATTTACAGAACATGCCCACAACTTTTGAAGATGTTTTTTTTTATTATTATTATTGTGAAGCAAACAACAAATAGGACAAAATAACATAAAAAGTCAATGTGCATAACTATTCACCCCCCTAAAGTCAATACTTTGTAGAGCCACCTTTTGCGGCAATCACACCTCCAAGTCACTTTGGATAAGTCTCTATGAGCTGGGAGTCTCCCACATGCCTTTTTGCAAACTCAAAACGTGCCATTTTGTTTTTTTGATGAAAGTAATGGCTTTCTTCTGGCCACTCTGCCATAAAGCCCAACTCTATGGAGCGTACGGCTTATTGTCGTCCTATGTACAGATACTCCAGTCTCTGCTGTGGAACTCTGCAGTTCCTCCAGGGTTACCCTAGGTCTCTGTGCTGCCTCTCTTATTAATGCCCTCCTTGCCCGGACCATGAGTTTTGGTGGGCAGGTTTGCTGTTGTGCCATGTTCTTTCCATTTGGTTATGATAGATTTGATGGTGCTCATGGGGATCATCAAAGATTTGGATATTTTTTTATAACCTAACCCTGACTTGTACTTCTCAACAACATTGTCCATTACTTGTTTGGAGAGTTCCTTGGTCTTCATGGTAGTGTTTGGTTAGTGGTGCCTCTTGCTTAGTTGTTGCAGCCTCTGGGGCATTTCAAAAAAGGTGTGTATATGTAATGACAGCTCATGTAACACTTAGATTGCACACAGGTGAATATCATTTCACTAATTAGATTAATAAAACATTGAACTAAAGGCTGTAATGTAAAAAAATAGGTAAAAAGTCAAGGGGGTGAATACTTTTGCAAGGCATTGTAGGTAAATATATCCATAGTTAGAGTATTCTTATAAAAGCTTCTTGAGTTTTAGAATATAAATAATATGACTTGTGACTGATGCACTAACACATCCTTCCTCTCTCTATGGCGTTCTAAAGTTGTCAGATAATTATGCTGGTAGACAGCCAAGTTCACAAAAAGTGTTGTTAATTTGTAAAACTACAGTTCCTTAACAACAATATGAAAAATGTAGAATGTCTGTTCATTACTGAAATCTTAAGCAAAATGCACAAGATATATGGTAAGCCTTTAGTTCCTAGTTCATCCACTGAGTGCTCTGCATGGGTTGTTCAACAATATGAGGCAGCACTCAGTTAATCAAACATGTCTCTTGTCCCTGCCTATTTGTGTAGAGCAAGTTATACCATAACGGATAATTTTATAGTTTTTTATTTTCTTATATTTATTTTTATTCAGCAAATTGCTCAAAGAACAGAAAGGTCGCCTTGCAAGGCAAAAACAGTAATAAGGAGAATACACTACATGGATGAAACAGTCACATTAATCCACAAAACAAAATCAGCCCTATAATTGTATTCTTATACTCATCAAGACAATGTATCTCATAACAGATCTTATTTCATTATAACCAAATATCTTAGTTATAAGATTAGCGCTTTGCAGGCAAAATAAAGGAAGTACAGAAAGAATACACCATCTAAGTAAAGCTAGATCAAATATGAATCTATACTCTTCTATTCAGAATGCTAAGAATTTATATTTTATATCTTAGAATTCATCCACACACAAAAATAACAGTATATCTCATGAAGTAGTTATCATACAGGGATATTATTAATTTCTAACAGTATATTTCCTATATCAATCCCTGAACTGATCATCTTTAACCTTTAAAATCCATTCTCTACGATAAGTTCAGATCCATTCCTATCAAGAACATAACAAAACGGGGCGTGTCTCTGGGCAGCACCTTGAATGGAAGCAATATCGGCTGCTGAGTGTGAAATGCCGATAACCTGCCAATTATCAGCAGTCCATGAAGCCATCTGTACTTTAAACTAAGGTTTATGAAATACACAGAGTGTACTGAATCTACTGACACCAGATTGAGCTGAAATTTACACCAGATTGCCGATCCGGAGCGTTGAGGCCTGTGGCAACTCTTATAAGGAGAAGTCCTCAACACCCCCCCCCCCGTAAATCTTTGAACGGGTATGTGCAGCTTATAAGCTGTTTCTTTCCTTCAATTTATAACATTTATGTTAATAAAACACCATCCTTGATCTACGTGATAGACAGAAGGAGGTTTGACAGACTTTCCCGTCACATATGCACCTGCTAAAGATGGAGCCTACTGTTAATCCATTACTCTAGGCCGTGACCTGCTTGCTGACTGAACACCATGAGAAACTGATGCAAGCTTGGTCTACTGAGTGGGGAAGCCTACGTGCATTAACGAAACAAATAGGATCTGGACATATGACATTAAGAGCCTTAGTGGAGGAACCTGTCGTGGATATAAGTGTTCCTGTGCTCATCCCCAGCTTGTCAGATCCCTTGTCCCAGGCTCAGACATATCAGACTCACCAAGCAAGCGACCTAATGAGCAGCTCCCTAACATGGGACAACCCTCCAGATGGCTTTTCAGGTCCGAGAGCGCCAGGGGAATCTCTCACTGCGGGACGGCTGATCGCAGGAGCATGTAGGAGGGAGGCTAAGATTACCACTCGTGTCTTATTCCCCAGCCTAGAGACGACTTGCCAAATACAGTGCTTTGGTGAGTTATGTGAACCCCCTCTGAACTTACCGAAACTTTGCCTGCTTGTGAGCAATAGCCTGGAGGAACCAACCCTGGGCGCAGCTTACCTGCCGTGCAAGTACCAAGATTGAAGAGCTGTTGGATGTGGTGGAGAGGCCCCCCTATGCATGTCGCGGCCGCACTTTGTCCAAATTAAGCCCTAAAGGAATGAAAGGGAAAACCCCAATATTAGCTACAGAAAGTTTGGCTTGTATGTTTACATCCCGCGCAACATCGGATGGTCTATGTGGCTCTGACATAACGATGAGCAGAGAGGGCAAAGAATATATTCCACGGAGGACTTTGCACACAAAACAAGAGGGCATTCGTTGGAACTGTATGTGGGCCGCTCACCCTTCGGTTACACCACACCTGTATATCACTCGCTGGGGTACTGAGCATTTTTCGCTGACAACTACTTTTTGCTCTCAAGGCATTTTTTCTCCAAATGACACCCCGCAGAGGGCAGCATATCCACTGGTTTGATATCGTGAAGTGCTGCATAGACAGTTTGCAACTACAGTTGGACACTGACGGCTTGAGCCTTGAGAGTCTGCATAAATTGCCCAGCTTAAATCGGCGCTACATAGGAGATAAGTATTTAATCCTTAGCTCTTTTGGATGTGACTTTTAATTATGCACATATTGGTAACTAAACCTATGTCAGTTGTGTCTGGTCATACACTAAGTTCCTCTGGCTCCTGTTCCCCTAGAGGAAGATTGGATTTATTCATGCTGCTATATGTGGACTTTTAACTTGTTAACCCTCCATTCTAGTGTAATGTTCTATTTCTCTCTGACGTACAGATTGTGTTCTTTATAAAGGCTGGTCTGGTACTAATGTTATCGCACAGAAATTTACTATTGTTATACATGTTGTCTTCTTAAGAGTTAAGATAGAATTTAATGTTCACTTTTCAACTCGAATTGCATGGGTATCTGATCTGTTCTCTGTTGCACTATACACAAATGAGAGGGGTTCAGCCCTGACACTGTTAAATATTTTAGTTAACACTATGCTTCATACTTATTATGTATCTGTTACAGTGTTGTGTGCATTACAGTTAATATTGCTTGTTTACCTAGAATAGTCCATCCTATATCTTGACACTCTCTAATTGCTGTGCTGTAGCCTACCTACTTATTACTGCCTAACATTGTAGTTCGTCACTCCCCAGTCAAGTTATAAGTATTTGTCCTCATATATACAGGTTTGCCCAAAACTTTATATAGGGGCAGTACCTTACTATCTGAATCCTAAGTTTCCTAACTCCTAGTGCAAAGTATATATTGCAAATTTGCCGTGCTTTAGCTGTTCCCCTGAGGTAGACACATTGGACATTCTACCCTATATTGGCTATTAATTTCTAAGGTTTTATTTTAACTCATGCATTTTATGTAAAGTATTTCCCAGGTCGATGATAAAAGCATCCATAGCATGACTTATATTATATTAATTAATGTTTCGTTTTCCATGGAAAAGTGGCAGGGGTCTGTTTCATACATATCCACAATCCTACATTATTAAAAAAAATAAAAAAAGAGGTTTTTCAATAAGGGTCCATGAGTGGCCCTCTCCAATTCATGTTTACCCACTTTATATTCTGTTTATTACAACCCCATATGGCCCAAAAGTGGCCGCTTACATCATATAGTGGGTGTTCAGTTAACATGGCACTTATTGTGTATTATGAGTAACTTGTCATTCAATTATATTGTTTATTTCTTTGACATATGTTTGCAGCTTACTCTGTAATAATTTTCTGTTTTTTATATTGTGTATTGGCAATTACTAATTGTTTGTCTTGACAAAAAAAAAACCTCAATAAAAATTATTTAAAAAAAAAAAAAAAAAAAAAAAAAAATAAAGTAAAATAAAAAAAAAAAAAAAAAAGAACATAACAAAACACAAGAAAACACAAGACCCAAAAACAAACAAAAAACCCCAAAACTCTTAACACCCCCCCACTCCCGTCTCTCCACTGTCGCCCTTTAATACACGTTACTGGTTAAGCCAGCCTATAGGGATAGTCTTATGTAGAACCATTTTTCTAAATATGTGTAATCTTTTTAATGGTGTTGTTAATTGTCGTTGAATTTTGATTGGATATGTCTTAATTATACCCGTCCATTTACTAACATATCTATTTAGCGATTTGTCTATCTTATCTGTTAGCAAATATTGTTCCATTATAATTAAATTTAGTATTTCTTTAGAGAACCTAGAGAATGGTGGGGCCTGTTTTGCCTTACAGTTGGCAAGTATAATATTTCTCCCAAGCAGAATGACGGTATTAATTAATTTATATTCTCTATGCCTCTCTGGTGGACATACAAAGAAGATAGTTTTCCCTTCCAAAGAAAAATCCCTATCTAAGGCCCTATTTAGCCAAGAAATAATTTTATACCAATATTGCATGATTTTGGGGCAGGACCAGTGCACTAGATCCGCAGGTGTAAAGTTACATCTAGGGCAATTTGAGCTGTTCCTTGAGGACCAATTCCCAATTTGTGCTGGCGTCATATAGATCCTGTTTATTAGTTTGCAATGTGATTCTCTCCATTCCACCATATAAGCAGATTTTCTGAGTTAATTCAAAACTTTTTTTTTTTTTCAGAAATTGCTTTTATTATCATATGTAACATATAACATATTGTGCTTGCATATTTTGCACATCATAACAGAAAGATAAATTATACAATGCAAAAAAAAGACTAAAAATAATAAATTTAAACAGTAAAGTCTGTGGTCCATTCTTGTTTTCCTGAAAACGTTATATGAATTATTATCAGATATAAAAGGACAACAAATAGATATAAACTAAGAATAGTTGACTGGTACATTCAAAACTTCAACATCTCTCCTAAATCAGTAACTCTCCTGATATGGTCTGTGTTGGCATACTATTAGCTTGTCTTTGGCTATTTAGCTTGTACACCAGGATTGATATGGGGCCTGACAGTTGTTATGGTGTTGGCTTGCTCTCTGTGTTTTGCTCTTCCAAGGTTCCCATATTTCTATGAATGTGTCTTTAGTTGCCATTAAATCTGCCACTGAACTAGACATTTTGTATAAATACTCTATTTTTTGTTGAATCATGTAGAACCCTGATGGTTCATTTTTCCAGTATCTAGCAAGGCATAATCTCGTGGCTGTACATAATTGAGCAATTAATTTATTTTGTTTTGGTAGGAATCCTCTCATTGGGAGGTGTAGCAAAGCATGTTCTGGTAATAATGTTACTTCTCTGTCATATATGTCTTGCAATAATTTGTTTGTTTCTTGCCATAAGTGTTGTATTTTTTCACAGTGCCACCACATATGCATATAGGTGCCAATCTCTCCGCATCCTCTGAAACATAAATTACTATTTTGGTTTCCTATCTTATGTAGTCTAGTGGGGTATAAATACCATCTATAGGCTGATTTTAGGTAATTTTCCTGTAATGCGGAGTTAATCGTGAACTTTGTACCCTGTCTGAGTGTCTGAATCCAGTCTGTAATTGCCCATTCCTTTCCTAAATCAGCTCCCCATTTGTCCATTGTTGATGTTTTGTTCGTGTTATTATTTATATTGAATATTAGGTATAATTTAGTTATGGAGCCTTTTGGCCTAGTTTTAGAAAGACATATGGATTCAAAGGGGGTGGTAATGCGTGTGGTTGATGTACCCATAATTTCATGTACTCTAGAGCGTAACTGGAAGTAGTGGTACCACGTATGTGTGTCTAAAGGGTCCAGTTCATTGTATTCGTTATGTGTCATGAATGTCCCATTAATGAGGGTGTCTGCTATCCTGTACAGTCCTCTGTTAGCCCATTTATCCTGTACTATCTTATCTATGGAGGAGTTGAGATCAATTAGAGGGGTTATCGGGGATTTGGTGTTTGTGATTTGATAATAATGTGTTAATTTGTCCCAGATATATAATGTGTGTGTAATGGATATGAATCGCTTCCCCTGCTGGGGCCTGCTTTGTTTTGTGGACCATAGAAGTTTGGCTATATTATTAACTCCTATTATGTTAGCTTCTAATTGCACCCATTGTATGTTTTTATCTCTTGTACACCATAAACCTGTTTGTGCCATTCTGGCGGCGTTGTAATATGATATCAGATGGGGTATACCCATTCCTCCCCCGTCTCTATGTCTGGTCATTATATGCTTGTTAATCCTCGCTTTTTTATTTTGCCAAATAAAAGAGAGAATATCATTTTGTAAACTATGTAATTCCCTTATTGGGATGGATATAGGTAAAGATCTGAACAGGTAAAGAAGTTTTGGTAGGATTGTCATTTTAGATACTATAATCCTTCCCAGGAATGATATTTTGTATTTCGTCCATTTGGACATAAGTTGCGGTATTTGTGTGAATAGGGGTTTGTAATTATATTTAAAAAGTGCATAGACATCAGTCGTGATGTGAATTCCCACGTATTTTATAGTTTTGCTTGCCCATTTAAAGGAGAAATTAGCCTCTAACAATTTTTTAGTATGCGATGGTAGATGGATTCCTATGGCTTCACATTTATCTTCATTTATTTTATATCCTGACACCGCTCCAAACTGTTGTAGGATATTATATAAGGGTGGTAAAGAAAGTGTGGGTTTTGTAAGGGTTAAAATGACATCATCTGCAAATAATGCAAGTTTATATATTGTATTAGTTACTTTAATTCCTGAGATATCTGTACATTCCTTAATTTTAAGTGCTAGGGGTTCTATGCATAAAGCGAACAACAGTGGGGAGAGGGGGCATCCTTGTCTTGTTCCATTTCGGATTGGTATTGATTTAGAGTTATATCCTGCTAGTCTAATATATGCTTCAGGAGTTGAGTACAGTAATGAGATAGCGTTTAAGAATTCTCCTCGTATTCCTACTTTAGTCAATAAGGCGGTCATGTAGCTCCAGTTTACTCTATCAAATGCCTTCTCTGCATCCAACGAAAGGAGCAGAGAAGGCACTCCATGTACCGCAGCATAATTTATTAAATTGATGACTTTACGGGTATTGTCTGGCGCTTCCCTGGATTTAATGAAACCGACTTGATCTGAATGTATCAATTTAGTTAGGGGATCGTTTAGTCTATTTGCCAGGATTTTCGTGAACAGTTTTATGTCTTGGTTTATAAGGGAGATGGGATTATAATTTTGGCATAACTGCTTATTTTTCCCCGGTTTAGGGATAACTGATATTCTGGCCAGAAGCATTTCTTTTGGGATTTCACTTCCTTTCATTGTAGAATTAAAGATAGTGACTAATTGTGGGGCTAATATATTTTTGAAGGTTTTATAAAATATTCCGGAATAACCATCTGGTCCTGGAGCTTTGTTTGGCTTAAGATCTTTTATGGCAAGCAAAACCTCTGTTACTGAAATGGGGTTGCTTAGCATTGTAACGTCAGATTGAGACAATTGAGGCATTGTACTGTCTGCTAGGAACTTATTTAGTGTTTCAGCCGCTTCTTGATTCACTTTGGGAGTCGGGAGATTATAGAGTGCATTATAATAGTCAGCAAAGGAGTTTGCAATTTCTAGGGGGTCATTTGTTACCTTTCCTGTCGGTGTATGTATCTGTGGTACCGCTGTAGCTCTAGTGATTTCCTTTAATTTGTTTGCCAACATTCTATCCGGTTTGTTGGAGTGGATAAAATAGTGAGGAGATTGTCTAGTTCTTTGTTTTTCTGTTTCAGTTGTTTGTTATTAACATTGCTTGGGTGTGCTATCACTTCCCTTTTCAGGTTTGAAATGTCTGTTCTCAGTTTTCCTATATGTGATTGGTGGAGTCTATGCTGCCTTGCTGATTCAGTCATCAGGTAACCTCTAACGAAAGCCTTGAGTGCTCCCCATTGGTGTAATGGGTTAAGTGTAGATCCATTATTTGCTGCTATAAAGTGGGTAAGTTCATCTAATAATTTTTGTTTAACAAATGGGTCCCCTATTATTTTAGGGTTAAATGCCCATGCTTTGGTTCTATTATGATTTGTTATCCCCTGTAGTGTGATCTCAACTATAGAGTGATCTGACCATGTGCAATTATGTATTTTCGCCTGCATGAGTAATGGAACCAGAATCTGGCTCAATAAAATGTAGTCGATTCTCGAATGAGAGTCGTGAACTGGTGAGTAATATGTGTACTCTCTCACACCTTTGTTTAAGGTCCTCCACCCATCAATAAAATTGTGATCAAGCAGGAAATCACCCAGGATTTTATGTTTAGGTTCTCTTTTCTGTTGCGTACGGGTTATATGTTGGGATCTGTCTATTAGATTATCTAATGTGAGATTAAAATCTCCTCCCACGATTATTTTATATTTATTCCACATGGTTAGCTTGGTGGTCGTTTAGGGCATAGATATTGCCTATCATGATAGGGGTATTGTGTATGTATCCCCTAATTATCAGGTATCTTCCCTCTTTGTCGGTTATGATTTCTTCCTCTTTAAAGTTTAAGGAACTGTGTAATAGAATTGACACTCCTCTATGCTTCTTATGTGTAGTTGTATGGTATTGTTGTGAATATGCTTTATCCCAGTATTTGGGTGTGCTTGTTTTTGTGAAATGTGTTTCTTGTAGTAACACTATATGTGCTTGCAGATTTTTATATTCCTGAAGTGCCTTTTTTCGTTTGACGTTAGAGTGTAAACCTCTAACGTTGTGTGTGATTACCGTGATTGGAGCCATATTTGGGTAGGAGTTGTTTATGTGCTGATATGTATATTTCTGTTGGCTCGTCTAATTTTTGTATTCATGCAGAGCACTGCAGATATCAATAGTGGAGATGAAAACTTTTGTTTGATATATCTTATGTGATAGGTTAGAAGTAGAGAATTGCCTATGGTGGTAGGAGCTTGTATTATAGGTTTTCTAGCTTTCCTTGTGAACTTTAGGAGTGATGCTATCTGTGATAAAGTGTGCATTGTAATGTACAATGAGTCGTCAACTATTAAGAACATTATAATTATAACAAACATAACAAACATAAACATTTCAAGTCAAATGAGTAGAGCAATTAAACAGTGACATTATTCATTTTCACAATAGTGCAAAAAAATAATAATCAACATGTATCTTAATGTTTAGAATATTAGAACCATGCTATAACTGGGGGGGCATGGGGAGGGAAGGAAGGGAGGGAAAGATAAGTGGGTAATCTGGTAGGGGGTGGGAGGGTGCTGGGAAAACAAGGATATGGGTGTGGGTTTGAAAGGGATAGGGTATGAATTATGAGGAACGTCTCAACGGTTTAGACAAGAGTGTAATGTCCGGAAATATTATGTAGGGTCAGTAAAATGCTGATCTATCCAACTCACAACCTTACATTTTTTTTGTTATTGGAATAGGTACTAAAAATTAATATGCATTTTTTAAGTAACCATAATACCTTGACAGAACAGTGGATTGCCTATTCAGGTAGTTAAACAGCGATAGATAACAGGCCTGAAGAGTTTGTTTGTAAGTTCAGGTTTCTTCGTCCTCGGATTCTGAACTCTGATCAGTCCTGCTTGGGATCTTTGAGTTTTTAAACCCTTTTCGGGTTTTTTTCTGTTTCCTTGCAGGTGTCCATTCCCTTTGAAAGGATTGTCTCTGAGGTTTAGGTGACTGATCCTTGCTTTGTATGTCTGTTAGAAGATGTAGCTTCCTAAGAATTTCCTGTCCCTCTTCAACTGTCGTACAGGAGTAGGGGTTGTTTTGATAGGTAAATGATAGTTTGAATGGAAAGTTCCATCTATATCTTATTTGCATGTTATTTAATATGGATAAAATAGACTTGAGCTCTCGCCTTCTGCGTAGGGTGATCGGAGCTAAATCTGCAAAGATTTGCAAAGAGTGTCCTTCATACGAGAGTGTTTGTGCATTCCTGACTGCCGCAAGTATTTGATCTTTGATATGGAAGTAATGCATTTTTAAGATAATGTCTCTGGCCATGGAGGGCTGTGGCGGTCTGGAGAGAGCCCTATGCACTCTATCCATGAGTAGCATGGCGGTGTCCATTTCTGGTTAAAGTTGGCGGAATATCTTCGTGACTGTGTCTGGAAGATTAGTGTAGGTTTCTGGGAGGTTTCGGATCCTGAAATTCGACCTTCTCGACCTGTTTTCAAGGTTTTCTATTTGATCTTCCAGCCTTTTGATATGTGATGACTGCTCCTGAATGGCATTGTGTATTTGTGGTATTTCAACAACTACTTCATCAAGTTTCTCCTCCAGCTCCGCTGTACGCCCTCCAATTTCTCGTATGTCTTGTCTAAGTTCAGATATGGCCGTTTTCAATTCTTCCTGAAATAGCACCTTTATTTGACTTAGTAATTCTTTATTTGCGGGCACTGACGGGGCTGGTTCCGTCATGTCTGATTGTGATGAGGGCGAATTGCTTATTGTTGGTGTTAGAGAATTTTCCAGATTTCTTTGCTTTAATTGTGCTCGTGATAGACAATCTTTGACCGTTTGTGATTTGTTTTTCATGTTGCAATGGTATGTTTGCGGCTCTGGCTGTTATGTACAGGCAATGCAAAGGTGTCAGCTACTGTACGACGTCTAAAGATGCTTTGTTAGCTTATATTTAGCATGGATGTATTAAGAAATCATTAAGATGTGAGATTATGTTGCATGTAGCTCTGTCACTGTGCAGCTGCTTCTTTAGTTAGCCCATACTACTCATATGCAGTGCAAGGTGCTATTTTATGCTGCAATATAATGTTCAGGAGTGAAATCCCAACTCTGTATTGATGTGTATTCTTCACTGTAAAAATAAACCCTTTCTGTTTAAATAAAGGGAGATATTTATAATCAAGTGTCCTTTATAAGCTTTCCCAACCTTTGTCCCTTCAGTGTCTCTCTCTGACTTTCCTGACTAGGGTTGGGAGTCTTGGTACTTCTTAAAAGGACACAGTTGTGGGGTGCAGAGGGGCCAATAAACTTTGCAGAATGTTGCTAAAAATGGCGATTTTCCTGCCTCCCTTTCTCCTCAGGGTTAAGCTATTTCCACTTGTAGCATGTAAAAAAAAACTTTTATTTTAGGTAGTTTAGTATCTGGGGTATGTTTCTCTATTTTCCCCAAGCTAATGAGGTTATTTTGTGTTGTTTAACTCCTACCTCCAGATCCAGTGTAGGCTGCAGCCTGGGACTTTCCTGAATTGGCCTTGGAAGTCTGAACTGGATGGTTTCGTTTTTGCTGTAAAAGCCCAATTTTGGTCCCAGATCGATTGATTCCTTGTCCTGCTAGAGTGATCTGTTGTTTACCTCAGTTGATATAGGCTGATTTGAGGTTTTAATAAGGTTTTTAGCAGAGTTTGCAGAGGAGCTCTGACAAAGTGCAGCTTTCCTGTATGGCAGTTAGCTCCGCCCCCCCATTCAAAACTTTTTTTAATATCATCAGTATTCACAAAGGGGCAATCTTTTACCCATTTTGTTTGTAAAGCTTGCAAATGGAAGTAATCTAGATTATTCAGCAATATGTTATATAAAAAAAGAAATAGAGAATAGAAAGAAATAGAGTACTTACCCTGCTTGTATAGGTTAATTGCTGGTCCTATATTGCCCAGGTCCCAATCTGCCTCTTTATTCTTTACGGCTTGATCACAAAAATGTCTTAATTGGAGGTATGCAAAGAAACCATTCTTGTGAATTGAGAATTCTCTTTTAAGAGTATCAAATGATTTCATGGCCTCTCGTCCTTCTTCCTTTACCTGAATGAGATTGTGAAGCCCTTTAGTCGACCAGTCTCTAAACTCAGCCGCGTTTAGACCAGGGAGGAATTCTGGATTCCCAATTATTGGTAAAAAATTTTTAAATCCTATAATCCACTTTTAATTCACGTGTGTATTTCTTCCATGCGCAAATTGGGCCTTTAAGTATCTGCATTTTAAGAATAGGAGCTGTTATTGAAGAATTACTACAGTGAATTAAGGCCTTTAATGAAAGTGGAGCAATGATCTTGGATTCTAATTCTAAATTAGATATGTATTGCTTTTCCGTAACCCAATCCAATACCACCTTTACCAGTGCCACCAGATTATAAAATTTCAGATTGGGTAACACTAAGCCCCCCGCAGATTGTTGACAACTTAAATTTGTTGATGAAATCCAATTTTTTTTTATGTTGCCATATAAAATTGGCTGTCATTCTGTTGTATTTTAAAATATCTTTCGCATACATGATAAAAGGCAGGATGTGTATCACATACAACAGTTTTGGGAAGAGAATTGTTGTGATCAGAACTATTCTGGCTAATAAAGATATTGGTAGCTTGGTCCATCTTGTTAAATTTTCATCTAATTTACTTAATAGGGGGGAAAAGTTTGTTATACCATTTGCTTGGATCTCTAGATATCTTTATTCCGAGGTACTCCATAGTATCAACTACTTTAAAGGGACATTGGGGGCCTTTCAACCTTGGCGGTGAGATCCATAAAATGTCCGATTTATCTGGATTAGTTTTAAATCCCGAGAATGATCCGAATAGATCTGTAAGTTCTAAGAATTGTTTTGTCGAGGTCTTTGTCACTTAAAAATAGGAGATCATCATCTGCATAAAGGGTCAGCACAAGTTTCTCATATCCCAAAAGGATACCTGACATATCCTGGCGGATGAAATATAGCTAGTGGTTCTAATGAAGTATTGAAGAGAAGGGGCGACAGGGGACACCCCTGTCGCGTCCCTCTCTCCAATATCAGAAAATCGGTCAATGAATTGTTAATTTTCAGGTTAGACATGGGTTGCTAGCAGAATAATTGGATTATCTTTAAGATGTTCCCTTTATATCCAAGATGCTCTAAGGCCGTAAAAAGATGGTCCCAACTAATTAGGTCAAATGCCTTCTTTGCATCAACCGATAGTATTGCTAGATCAGGTCTAGTTGATCTTCTACTCTCCATCCCTTTATTCCAGAAATGTTCTATAATCGTGAGTAACCTCTGGATTGATTTTGTAACGTTTCTGCCCTACATGAACCCTTTCTGATCTTCATGAATTAATGATCCAAGATGTTTCTTGATCCTGTCTGCTAAAATAGCCATTAGTATTTTATAATCGTTATTAAGAAGAGAGATGGGTCTATATAATGTTGTATTTTCAGGGCCTCTATTCTTTTTAAGGATCAATGTAATGGTAGAAGTAGTGAAATACTTTGAATTCATTCTATTCTCCAAGAAGTATTGATTAAACAAGTTAACCAGTGCCGAGGCTATCTCTTCTTTCAAGCATTTGTAAAACTCAGCCGGAATATGTGTTAAGACCTCCTCTCTAGATATAGGAATATTTAGATCTAAAAGATCTTGCAAATTTAAAGTAGGTGTGATACAATTATTCCAAAATTTTTCCTTATTGAGAATATTTACATTGTTTTTCATATAAGTTTTTTGGTAATGTTTAAAGAAGAGCTCTCTAATTTTTTGTTGATGAGTGATTCTCTGTCCGTTTACGCGAATAGCCGCTATGGGATTATGACTGTTATTATTTTTAGTTAATAAGGACAGGAATTTAGTTGATTTCCCATAGTCACCATTATATTTAGCTTTTTGTTTTCTATTTTCCTGTGTAGCCCTACGTTTAAGAAATAGTTCTCTTTCTAGGTAGGTATTTTTCCCAGGTAGACTTATTTGGTGTAGCTATATATGTTTCATAATTGTTCTTCACTTGATTTGCAAGCTGGATGTCTCTTGCTTTGAATTTCCTCTTCTATTTGCCAAGATAGGCACGTATTTCCCCTCTAATGAATACCTTAAACGATTCCCAGAATTTCTCCGGTTTATTTACAGCTTCTCTGTTATGTCAGGGTTTTTTCCCTGTTGTGTTTGCCATGTGCTGCTGGCAGCTATTTTATTCACCTCTCTTCCTGACTATGGTGCATTGTGGGGGATGCTGCTCATTTCCTGCACTTCCTTTTATGGCCAGACTGGTGTGCATCATCCATGTGAGACAGGATGCAGTCTCAGAATTGTGATGTCATCACTTATTATTTAAAGGGCCTCTGTTCAGTATGCTTTGCCTTTGCATTGTCTCAGACCTGTTTGTGAGAGTTCCTGTGTATTACCTGGCTGCCTGACGTCCTTCCTGGTTCCTGATCCCTGGCTTGTTCCTGACTCTGCTGTTTTCCTTGTTCCTGATTCCGGCTTGTCTGACTATTCACTTTGGCTCCTGACTTGGCTCGTCTGACTACCAGCTCTGGTTTTGACTCCTGGCTTGTTATTTGACTTGTGGACTTTTTATTATTTTTTGCTATTAATAAAGGTGTGATTATTTTTGCACTTCTCGTCTCAGCCGGATTCCTGGCACCCTGACATTACGCAAAGGCCATGAATCCTGATGGTGCTAATAATCCACCTTTACCTGCCACCATTTCCAGGATGGATAAACAGGATCACCGCTTTGATCAATTTGCACTAGCCCTGCAAACCCTGCTGAGTCACACTGCACATTTGGACCAAATTGTCCCACAAGTTATGGCTGCTCCTGTGTCTGCTGCTGCACCTATGCCTTCCAGGAGCATGTCCGGTTCTGCACCTCTACCTCAGCAATATGGAGGCGATCCTATTCAGTGCAGAGGGTTTTTGAACCAGGTGGGCATTTACTTTGAGATGTTACCTCAGGCGTTTCCCTCTGACAGAGCTAAGGTGGGATTTCTTATCTCTTTACTCTCTGACACAGCTCTTGCCTGGGCTAATCCCTTGTGGGAGACTAATAAACCTGTGATTTCAAATTACCCTCAATTTGTGGCCTCCTTTCAAAGGGTATTTGATGTTCCGGCTCGCTCCTCCTCTGCTGCTAAACGACTCATGTCCATTCAGCAAGGTACAAGATCTGTTGCTCAGTATGCTATTGAGTTCCGTACGCTTGCCACAGAGGTAGGTTGGAACAATGAAGCCCTTGTTGCCTCCTTCTTTCATGTGCTCTCTGATGAGATTAAAGGAAAAGTTGCTGCCAGAGATTTACCAGAGGATCTCGAGGCATTGGTGTCTTTTTTGATCCTAATTGACATCAGACTCAGAGAGAGTCCCTCTTTCAAGGAGCGCTTGCAGAAGCCTCCTCTTCCGTTGTCTCCTACATGTTCATTCCCACCCATGCCTCCCTCTCCTCCAATGCCTCCTGGTCCCGAGTCACCAGGTACTGCTGAACCGATGCAGCTGGGATTCACGTGTCTCTCCACGGCGGAGAGGGCCTTTAGGAGGAGGGAGGGGCTCTGCCTCTATTGTGGGTTACAGGGTCACCTTTTGAAGTCTTGTTTTACACGGCCAGGAAACGCTCACACCTAAGGTTCTGTCGGGGGCAGACCTTGGGTGGTTTATCCTCAACCCCGGATCCTCTTAAGGAGAAACCTTTGGTCATGGTTGTCCTTTCCTGGGTGGACTCCTCCATAGTCACTCAGGCCCTTGTTGACTCCGGTGCTGCTGGCTATTTCATTGACAGTGCTTTTGTATCAAAGCACTCCATTCCTGTCTTACCTCGGTCCGTTCTGCTTGCTATTGAGGCCATTAATGGCAGGCCCCTTCAGCCCGCACTCGTTACTCACGAAACTGCTCCATTGTCCATGGCTGTTGGGGCTCTTCATTTTGAAACCCTCCAGTTCCAGGTGATAAACTCTCTGCATTTTCCAGTTTTTCTGGGTTATCCCTGGCTCCAAAAGCACAATCCCAGTCTCGACTGGCGTAGGTCCGAAATTTTGTCGTGGTCCCCGCAATGTATTTCCACTTGTCTTCGGAAAAAGTCTTGTGCACTTCTTCGGTATCTCAATTGCCAGAGGAGTACCGAGAGTTCCTAGACGTGTTTGACAAGGTGCGTGCCGGTACATTGCCTCCTCACCGGTCTTACGATTGTGCCATAGACCTGCAACCCAGAGCCATTCCTCCTCAGGGCCGGGTGTACCCTCTGTCTGTTGCAGAGAATTGTGATATGGAGGAGTATGTTGCTGGTGCTCTGTCGCGGGGGATCATTTGCAAATCCTGCTCTCCTGCAGGGGCTGGCTTCTTCTTTGTGAAGAAAAAGGGTGGCGAGTTAAAACCATGTATCGATTATAGGGGTCTTAATCATCTTACCATTAAGAATGCTTACCCTATTCCGCTTATTACGGAACTCTTTGACCGCCTCAAGGGAGCTACGGTCTTTACTAAACTTGATTTGAGAGGAGCATACAATCTTGTTAGCATTAAGGAGGGCCACAAATGGAAAACAGCATTTAACACCAGGAGCGGGCATTATGAGTATCTTGTAATGCCCTTTGGCCTATGTAATGCTCCTGCTGTTTTTCAGGAATTTATTAATGATGTCCTACGAGATATGTTGCAACAGTGTGTTGTGGTGTACTTAGACAACATCCTCATACGCTCATCCACACTTGAGGCTCATCGTTCTGATGTTACACGGGTTCTTCAGAGACTACGTGAGAACGGCCTGTTTTGTAAACTCGAGAAATGTGAGTTCCATCAGACTCAAGTAACCTTCCTAGGTTATGTTATCTCCGTTGCAGGGTTCTCCATGGATCCTGACAAGTTATCTGCAGTTCTGCAGTGGCATCGCCCAGTTGGTCTTCGGTCTATTCAACATTTTTTGGGGTTCACCAATTACTATAGAAAGTTTATTAAAAACTTTTCTTCCTTGGTCAAACCTATCACAGACATGACCTGTAAAGAGAATGATCCACTCCATTGGTCACCTACTGCCATTAAGGCCTTTGATAGTCTTAAGACTGCCTTTGCTGCCGCTCCAGTTCTGGCTCATCCTAACCCTGTCCTGCCTTTCGTTCTTGAGGTCGATGCGTCGGAGACAGGAGTAGGTGCCCTCTTGTCTCAACGTCCTACGCCTCAACATCCATGTGGTTTCTTCTCTAAGAAATTGTCTCCAGCGGAGTGTAATTATGAAATTGGCGACAGGGAATTACTGGCCATAATTTTGGCACTTAAGGAATGGAGGCATCTTCTCGAGGGTACTAGCGTGCCAGTGCTCATTCTTACTGACCACAAGAATTTAACTTATCTATCTGAAGCAAAACGTTTGTCGCCCCGACAGGCCAGATGGGCGCTATTTTTGTCTCAGTTTAATTATGTGGTCTCCTACCTGCCTGGTAGTAAGAATGTTAGGGCTGATGCCCTCTCTCGACAATTTTCGCCTCTGTCCAAGGAGGAGTCTGTACCTACTCCTGTTATACCTCCTGACCATATTTTGCTACCATACGTACTAATTTGACTTCTTTCTTGGGGGAGGAGATCCTGGCTGCACAAACCAATGCACCTCCTGAGAAACCTAGTGGTAAGTGTTTTGTTCCTGAGAATCTTCGAACAAAATTTTTACACACTTACCACTATCCAAAAGCCGCAGGTCACCCAGGCAAGAACCAAATGATTTGGTCTGTCACAACTCTGGTGGCCAGGTCTTCGTTCTGATGTTGCTGCATATATTGCCTCCTGCTCAGTTTGTGCACAGAATAAGACTCCTCAACGTCTTCCTGTGGGTCTTCTTCAACCTATTGCTAATGGTGAGCGTCCTTGGACACATCTTTCCATGGACTTCATTGTCGAGCTCCCTGTTTCCAATGGCAATACTGTTATCCTTATGGTGTTTGACCGTTTTTCTAAAATGTCACATTGCATTCCCTTGATGAAGCTACCTACCGCTCAGGAGCTTGCTTCAATTTTTGCCCGGGAGGTCTTCTGTTTACATGGGTTGCCCAAGTAGATAGTGTCGGACCGGGGTAGCCAGTTTGTCTCCAGATTTTGGCGTTCCTTTTGTGCTCAAATGGGGATCCAGCTTTCCTTCTCCTCGGCATATCACCCTCAATCCAATGGGGCTGCGGAACGGTCTAATCATGCTCTGGAACACTCTCATCCCCGTCCTATCTTTGTTGACAACCATGAGGAGTATGAGGTCAGCAGCATTATTGACTCTCGTATGTCCAGGGGCCGTGCACAGTATTTGGTTCACTGGAGGGGCTACGGTCCGGAGGAGCGTTCTTGGGTTCCCCCCTCTGATGTTCATGCTCCTGCCCTCCGTGCCTTCCATGCCCGTTTCCCCAATAAGCCTTTTGTCCTCCCGCGGGGGAGGGGTCGTTGAGGGGAGGGTACTGTCAGGGTTTTTTCCCTGTTGTGTTTGCCATGTGCTGCTGGCAGCCATTTTACTCACCTCTCTTCCTGACTATGGTGCATTGTGGGGGATGCTGCTCATTTCCTGCACTTCCTTTTATGGCCAGACTGGTGTGCATCATCCATGTGAGACAGGATGCAGTTTCAGAATTGTGATGTCATCACTTATTATTTAAAGGGCCTCTGTTCAGTATGCTTTGCCTTTGCATTGTCTCAGACCTGTTTGTGAGAGTTCCTGTGTATTACCTGGCTGCCTGACGTCCTTCCTGGTTCCTGATCCCTGGCTTGTTCCTGACTCTGCTGTTTTCCTTGTTCCTGATTCCGGCTTATCTGACTATTCGCTTTGGCTCCTGACTCGGCTCGTCTGACTACCAGCTCTGGTTTTGACTCCTGGCTTGTTATTTGACTTGTGGACTTTTTATTATTTTTTGCGATTAATAAAGATGTGATTATTTTTGCACTTCTCGTCTGATTCCTGGCCCCTGACATATTATATGCCAATTCATGCTATTTTCCTTTTAGTCAATTGATAAATTGGTAGTCATCAACCAAATATCTAGGAAAGAAGAAGGTTGAAAATCAGGAAGGGTCAGCAGGGTGGCATTGTAGTTGTAATGAGATCACAATTTCTTTGATATCCGCCAAAACATTATTACCTATCAAATTTCCTGTTATCAAAATAGGTCTATCCGCCAGAATGCTCCATAGGTTTTAGATTCACAGGTATAGACTCTTTTATCAGGGTTTTGTAACTGCCAAATATCTTGTAATTTTAGATCCTGTGAAAATAACTTACATTTTTGTTGTTTCTGGCGCCAAAATTGCTCTGTCTAGATGTAAACCTGTCTACCCGGGGGCCATGTACCTTATTGAAATCCCCTGCCACGATGATCCTTTTCCCCCCGAATTTCATGAGTTTGGTTCTCAAATATACCCAAATTTAATTATCTGTTTTATTTGGTCCATAAACATTACAAAGTACAATATAATTATTTTGGATATTAAGTTCAACAATTAGGAATCTAGCGAGTGGATCTACTGTATATCTTGTGATATATTATTATATTTTAGATTTTTATGAAACAGGATGCTAACACCCTTTTTGCGGCTGCAGTATGGTGTGTACAATACTTCTCCCACCCAAGACATTTTAAGTTTAGCTGGTTTCAAGTGTGTTTCTTGAATTAATGCTACCTGTGGGTGAAATTTATTTAGATGTTTTAAAATTCTCTTACGTTTAATTGGAGATGTAATCCCCCCGACGTTCCATGAAAGTCTATTTAATTTTCCATTTCGCATCATCCCGAATTCATCAGCTTATGAGGGCCCAGTATACAGTAACAGAAGGGGGGGGGGGGGGGGGGATAGGTAGGAGAAAAAAACCAAAACACATTTAAAAGCACTCATTTTACTCCTAGACATTATCAGTTAAAAAAAAATACTGATTAGAGGTGGCTTGCGCCAAATAAAATAAAACTTTTACTCAATTTTGAGTTCTTTCAATATTATGCATGCTTCAGTGACATTATTTACTGTGTGTGTTGTGCCAGTAATATCTAGCACAATCTTTGCTGGATAGAGTAATTTAGCATTACATTTTGCTTTAATTAAGCATGTGCAGAACGGAGCCATTTCTTTCCTTTTGGCGGATGTTTCCACCGAATAGTCTTGAAGAAGTAGTATTTTGACTTGCTCAATCTTGCACTCGGTCAATTTGCGATAGTTTCTAAGAATAGCCACCTTATCCTGGAAATTCAAATACCAGATCATTATAGGTCGCCCTCTGGTATTACCTTCCATATCTTTTCTGAGTGGACCTATTCGGTGTGCTCTTTCTACCGGCAAAGGGGTGGCCTCGGTTAAGCCCAGAGTTTGGGGCAGCTGTACTGACGCAAAGGCTAAGAGATCTCAATATTCTAGGTTCTCTGGAAGACCAATCACTTTGACGTTATTCCGTCTTGATCTATCCTCAAGATCTTCAGTCCTTGCGCGCAGTGCAATCTCTTTTTCCTGTTTCATTGCATTCAAATTTACCTGGTTTATCTGGTCCTCTACTGTGGAGATTCTAGTCTCCACTTCAGATAGTCTTGAGGAAAAGATCCTTATTTCAGCAGTCAAGCTGGAAATTTCCTTTTTAATTCCCTCTAAATAGGGGTTCATTAGCTCAGCAATTTGCTGCAAGAGAGACTGGTTATCAGATATCTGTAGATGCATATATTTGCTGTAAAAATATCGCTGTTTAGGGAGTGTAAGGCTCTGTTCAGTGAAATCAGAAGAGGTAGTAACAAAGAAGAAAAGCTGTTTCCTTAATCGTGTCTTAAAACCCCCCATAAAAGGACCTCTTTTACAAGACACTACTAAAATACTAACTTGCATAACAATACCATTCTATCTAGCACCAGATCTCAAATTTCTCATTCACAGCAAGTGTGAAATTTTCCCCAACTTGCCGTAGCTGTATCCTATGCTCAACCTTAACTTCAAATATAATACATATAAATTTTTCAGAATATTAGAAGCTTAAGAGTCTATTTTCTTCCGGTTATCGGCTTCCCCTTTGTCTTTATTTCCCTTTATTTCTTTTCCTTTCTCCTTTTTATTTTCTGTTGTTGTATCCACAGAAAAGAGGACTAAAGCAGAAAGTTTCACCACTAGGGGATAGGGTTTTTAACGTGGGGCCGGGAACATAGGGTGAAACAGCATCAAGAATTGTTTGCAGGAAACTTCTATTTTCTTTTTCTTCAATCTTATAGTAATATCGCTTCCCAGCCTGTGGGTACGAATTAAACTTGCTGTCACCTCCTTGAGTATGTCACTTTACTCAGTCTCCCTTCCCCAGATCAAATCAGGGGCGGGAATAATGCAGGTCACAATTCTCCAAGTGGTTAAACCCGGTTCCCCTTATACTTGAAATGCAATAGCAGTGCTTAGTTGATACACGGGTAATGGGAACTAGTGTATTACTACAACCTATATTATGTAAATGGGTGTCAGCATAAATGTTTATCCTGGATAATTCACATCAGACAGCTCTGTTACTGCTTATACCAGCTTATCACCAAACAGTGTCCTAGAGTGCCAGCTGTATATCGGTCCCCATAGGACTTCCTTGCATTAGCAATTAGCAGCCCCCAAATTCCCAATATGCTCTACATCCAGTGTGTGGCGATCTTTTGTTACTTAAGTGTCCAGAGTAGTGTTATATTGCCACATGCGAAGTTATCTGCATTCAGGTCCAACAACCGTTCACTATTTTCTATTGGTTACCAAAATAGTTTGTAGAGAAATTCATTTCCCATAGCCCCAGACACAGGTGCTGTTTAATATCAGGTGTAAATATGCTGTGTCTCAGGTGACGTGGTAAAGATCTCAGATCACCTTCCTCTGGCTGCCTAGATACATACAAGCCGGTTCACAGGTATGTATGGGCCAACCACAATTTAACAGAGATCAATATCGGTGCTGCTCCCAGTGAGGCGTGGTGAGCCAGTATCAGATTTTCGCATATAGCTATTATCACTCTCCTGTTGCTCAAACAAACGGCAGTTAGCTGTTTATTTATTTTACAGCCAGTTTTGCACAGTTATTTCAATAAAGGTATAGGACACCTCGGTAGACCAGCTGATACATTTTAACAGGTCATTAATATTGTATAATATATAATATAATATAACTGTTGGCGTTCACTTATCCCAAAATAGCAATCATGCGGCTTCCCTGCCCGGGGCACTTTGGCTCAACCTCTCAGAAGCGTGTCTCAGGACTCGACACAATGACCTCTTTCTGCATGGCAGTGCACAGATTTGCTGAGGTTACAATGTTAATTCAGGTTCAGATGTCGAAGCTGATTTTGCGATTACCCTCCAGGGTATTTTTCACTGACTGTCTCCCACAGCTCAGTCCAGGAGGGGATCAGCTGTTTATCTGCTATGTTGCCAGCCTCATAGAATGTGTATTCCTGGAGGCTTGTAGAGACGCACAACAGGCGTGTTTGGTTTTTGTCTAGGAGCGCTTGGGCAAGTGAGCCGTTAGCCCGATTTTCAGAGTTCCGTACTTGGATATGCCTGTGCTAGGTAGACACAAGCTTTCAGACCCAATACTGTGGTCAAGGAATCCTCCGTTTTTGTGGGCCGATGCTATCCTGCGTTCTTCGTGAACAGCTTGCTAGCATCTGCACCCTGCTAGCTCCTCCCACCGGAACTCTCTAACCAGGATAATTATAGTTAATAATGGATTTACCTTGTTGGAGATCTGGAACCAAGCTTGTCAGCAGATAAACAGAGTCAAACATCAACCATCAGGAAATAGGCAGCATCCAGTCCAAAATTCAGTACCAGATTACCCAAGCTGAGAAGAATGTTGCTGATGGAACTGTTGTAGCAAACAGGAAGTATGAATATTAGTAACTGATTTCCTAGAACACTCTTCCATGCTATAATTTTTTCATTTTAATTTGTACTGTATATGTCGCTGATGGATACAAGAATCCAAGATCTTTTCTACCTCAAATTCATCAACACCTGCAACCAAAACAGGAGGAGAAGGATGATGTTGAGGAAAGGGATTCTCAACTCATTTGTTTATATATGGAGGACTGGATGAATCCTAGAATTGCCATAAAAATCTAACTGGATTCCCAATCTTAATGAAAGCATGACCTCAACTTCTTGGAGGGATGAGACAACCTCAAGTATACACAACCACACAGGAATAAGTAAGGGGGCAGGCATCTCAAAGCTAAATCTCTTTTAATAGCTAAGAGTTCTTAGATTTAAAGGATAATTGCTTTAGATCCAGAACAGGTGAGGTAGTAGAAAGAACCATAGGCTTAGTTTTAAAATAAATGCCGAATATGGCTCCCGGCAGCAGCAGCAGCATTCAGCTCTTTTCTAAAACGGATTTCTTCTTTGAAAGTGCAACACACAAGGATCTGGTTTTTCACAAATCTTTGTGTGTTGAGCTTTCACACCAAGAAATCCATCTCCAAAAATAGCCAAATGTCCCTGCATGCTGCCATATTTAGCATATATGTTAAAATGAATCACGCGACTGCACATCCATAGTGGTTATATGCAAATGATGGTGTGAAAGCAGGCATTACCAATTCTCAGAAAAGAAGAAACACATGTATTGCTTCAGAGTTTGGATAGTGTACACTGTACTTTATCTGTTAGTCTGACAGTACTAACCACATGACAAAGATCTAGATGTATGTAAACTGGAGCAGGTGTTTCCAAACCCAAAAAGTAAACCGAGAACCCTTATGTGATTGAGCACATCTTGGGGTAACCCATTTAGCCTTAAGATTTTCTTCAAAAACAAGACAGCAGTCAAACTGGCAGAGGATGAACCCACAACAGGAATGAAATGAGCTATTTTAGGCAGACAATCAACATTAACAAGGATAGTGTCATCCATTGTACAATGGTTTTAGGGCCAGCGCCAGCATCTTACCAGCTCTATTGTTTTTATAATAGAAGCATTGTTTTGTTTTCAACATGGTCATATTATAGTTGTGCAAAACTTCTGCCATACAGTGTTCAAGACACTTGCACACTCCTAAGCTTATGTCCCTGCTTGTCAACAAAAGACACCAAGAGAATGACGAAAATGTTATAATAGAAGTAAATTAGAAAGTTGTTTAAAATTGCATGCTCTGTCTGAATCATGAAGGAAACATTTTGGGTTTCTTATCCCTTTAAAGAGAAAACCAGTACCTCACTACAAGAAATTTTCTCTTTTAATTCTCTACTAGATATTGCCCCATTTATACAAATATATAATTGAAAAAATAAAAAAAAAAACACTGGAAGGTACTTAAAAGTGATGATAAAATAGGTTCTCTTTTGCCACAAAAACCCCAGATGGTATATAGAAAAGCAAGGAACTTAAAAACTAGACTAGCTCCATCTGACTTAAAGAAAAAACGGACAGGCACGGACAAAGATTTGTGGGGTAAAGAACTAAAAGGGTTTTTTCCCTGCCATAAGTGCAAGTCTTGTCAATATGCAATGAAAAGAAAGGAAATAAAATCGAATATACAGGCGAAACCTATAAAATACAACATATGATTAAATGTACGGATAAAAACGTGATATATGTAATAGAGTGTAATTGTGGTGCTCAATATGTAGGGGAGTCTGAAAGACCCCTACGGGACAGGATAAGGGAACCTATCCTGTCTATTGAGCACCACGATAAAGAAAGAAACAAAAAACTCCCGGTTCCCAAACACGTTTTTAGTTGCAATAAAGCAGATCTCAAATGTTTTAAATTTATAGGAATAGACAAATGCTCAGTACATTGGAGAGGGGGGGACCTACACAATGAGATTCTTAAAACGGAAGGAAAATGGATCTTCCAGCTAGGTACTTTGACCCCCCTAGTTCTAAATTTAGAATTAGACTTAGGCTGCCACCTTAAAGAATAAGTTTCAATACTAATACCACTCAGCATTATCAATTCCCTGTCATGTTCTTATATCGAATTCATTTTTTAAATAATGGAAATCCTTCAAAAAGATAAAAACCTTTTAAAACAATTTAATGGTATTATGAAATTATTTATATATAATATATATTTAAAAACAGCTTAATTTATTAAGTAATTAATTTATTATCAATTTAGGTCTTCTCTTATTATAAGATGAATTAAGAGATTGAAATCACTTGTATAGACAAAAATCTTCTATACACTATCGGCTAGATTACGAGTTTTGCGTTATGAGTGAAAAAGCAGCGTTATGGCTCTTTTTCACTACCGCTGGTATTACAAGTCTTGCAGGTATATCTGTCCCGCACACTTTTTTGGCCGTAATGCAACGTAACTACCGCAGCTTTCAAAAAGTCCTTTTTCAATAGGACTTCCATAGCGCCGGTATTACGAGTTTGCCTGTCGGGCCAAAAAGTGTGCGGTACAGCCAATACCATCAAGATCCATACCGTAAACTGAAAGTCAGTAGTTATGGCTTTTATGCTACAAAGCCTGAACATAAAACTCATAACTAAAGTGCTAAAAAGTACACTAGCACCCATAAACTACCTATTAACCCTAAACCGAGGCCCTCCCGCATCACAAACACTAAAATTAAATTATTAACCCCTAATCTGCCGCTCTCGACATCGCCGCTACTATAATAAACATATTAACCCCTAAACCGCTGCACTCCCGCATCGTAAACACTATGTCCCTAACATCACCCCAACCTACATTACTGTTATTAACCCCTAATCTGCTGCCCCCAAAATTGCCGCCACTATACTAAAGTTATTAACCCCTAAACCTAACCCTAACCCTAACACCCACTAACTTTAACATAATTAAAATAAATCTAAATAAAAATTACAATTTGATACCTAAATAATTCCTATTTAAAACTAAATACTTACCTATAAAATAAACCCTAAGCTAGCTACAATATAACTAATAGTTACATTGTATCTATCTTAGGTTTTATTTTTATTTCACAGCTAAGTTTGTATTTATTTTAACTAGGTAGACTAGTTAGTAAATAATTATTAACTATTTACTAACTACCTAGCTAAAATAAATACAAATTTACCTGTAAAATAAAACCTAACCTGTCTTACACTAACACCTAACCTTACACTACAATTAAATAAATTACATTAATTAAATACAATTAACTAAATTACACAAAATAAAGAAAAACTATCAAATATTTAAACTAATTACTCCTAATCTAATAGCCCTATCAAAATAAAAAGCCCCCCCCCAAAAACAAAACAAAACCCTAGCCTAAACTAAACTGCCAATGGCCCTTAAAAGGGCCTTTTGCAGGGCATTTCCCTAAATAAATCAGCTCTTTTACCTGTAAAAAAAATACAAACAACCCCCCAACAGTAAAACCCACCACCCACACAACCAAACCACCCAAATAAAATCCTATCTAAAAAAACCTAAGCTCCCCATTGCCCTGTAAAGGACATTTGGATGGGCATTGCCCTTAAAAGGGCATTTAGCTCTTTTTCAACCCAAACCCTAAGCTAAAAATAAAACCCACAAAATAAGCCCTTAAAAATAACCTAACACTAACCTCCAAAGATCCACTTACAGTTTTTGAAGACCGGACATCCATTCTCAACGAAGCCGGGAGAAGTCTTCATCCAAGCAGTAAGAAGCCCTCAACGAAGCCGGGAGAAGTCTTCATCCAAGCGACAAGAAGTGGTCCTCCAGACGGGCAGAAGTCTTCATCCAGACGGTATATTCTATCTTCATCCTTCCGACGCGGAGCATCCTTGTAATGTAGGTGTCGGCGATGTCGGGGGCGGCAGATTAGGGGTGTTTAGACTCGGGGTTTATGTTAGGGTGTTAGGTGTAAACATAAGTTTTCATTCCCCATAGGAATCAATAGGGCTGCGTTACGAAGCTTTACGCTCCTTTATTGCAGGTGTTAGGCTTTTTTTTTTAGCCGGCTCTCCCCATTGATGTCTATGGGGAAATCGTGCACGAGCACGTAAAACCAGCTCAAAGCAGCGCTGGTATTTGAGTGCGGTATGGAGCTCAATTTTGCTCAATGCTGCTATATTGCCTGCTAACGCCGGGTTTTTGCAAATCTGTAATAGCAGCGCTATAGGGAGGTGAGCAGTGGAAATAACTTGCAAGTTAGCACCAAGCCACTCATAACGCCAAACTCGGAATCTAGCCATGTTATTTTAAAAAAAAATTGTAACTTTATTTTTTTGTAACTTGCTTTTTGTGTAAATTTTATTTTAGTATGTATGAAAGCCAAAATGAAATGCTGTATTGAAGTATGTAAATAAGTATGTATATTTTTAGAACTATATGTGAAAACAGATCTATGCCTCCTTTATTACCAGATTTGATCTGTAATAAAATCATGTCTCCATCAGCGCTGGTTTAACCCCTTAAGGACCAGCGACGTACCCTGTATGTCGCTGGTCTTTTTTTGAGACTTGATTGTTTTATAGCGTGATCTTGCCACCAGCATTGAGACTGCTCCATTCCACAAAGCCTGCTGGAGGGATGGAATTAATAGCGTGTTCTTGCTAGGCTTGTGCTATTATGTCCTGAAAAAACCCTTAACGACCAGTGACATACAGGGTACATTGTGGTCATTAAGGGGTTAATGATACCCAGAAGCACTTATAGTATATCTCCAATGAAATTTGATATATATCAAAAATCCCTCAATTAATTCTAGTATTTATAATTAAATAATATTTAGTATTTAACACGCATAAAATATTAATTGTAAAATACAGAATTTCTATCCGGTGTCTTTATATATAAGATCAAATAAGGTTTAATAAACCATTTTTTATTTTGATATAAATAAATTTTCGAATACAAGTTGCCTAGTCTATGAATCTTTAAGTATGTATATCCCTTTAATATAATGGGTATAAGAAGCACAAAGATGTGTTTGAAAGATAGAGCTTGAGAAAGGCTTCCATAGCCGAAACACGTTGCTCCTATTATTGACAGATTCAAGCCACTGTAATCCTATACAGCTCACGTTCCTGATCCAGTTAAGATACCGTAGTTGCACACGCTGCATACGGTTAACGCAGCCACACTTGCTCATTTGAGGAACACGCTAAGGATCCGGTCGGATAAGAGAAGAAGGTGAAGCGGTCGATAATTTCAGAAACTCTGGACAGAAGGACGAGACTGACTCATGGCATCCCGGTCTTAAACAAACATTTTCAGCAAACCGCCACCCAGCATTAAATGCAGCATTAATCCTTTTCCTGCTTGATGGACTAATTTGCTTGCTCAAAATTTTTGCTTTCACTATTTGTTGTGATCGTCATTTCCATTTCTAGACTTTAACTTGATGATTTTTTTTTTTATCTTTTATGCTTTCATATGTAATTTGTATTGTATGCACAGCTGTGAACTATATATGTTTTTACTTTGTGTACTATATATGCTTTTTATTTTGTGTATTCTATATTAAATTATTTTTGACCCCAGGTACTACACATTTTTAGGCTGCTATTTGCAGCAGTATTTTATCACATGATATATGATATATTCCTCATTTGTTATTGTGCTTATTTCAACCTATGTTGGCATAAACACATTACTTAAACGTTAAATTATACTACTCAGTGGCCAGTTACCATCCTATGGGGGATATTTATCAAAGGTGGACCAGACCTTGCTGAATGCGGAGAGCAATGCGCTCTCCGTATTCAGCATTGCACCAGCAGTTGGTTTAACGTCGCCCCCTGCAGATTCGCCACCAATCGGCTGCCAGCAGAGAGGTGTCAATCAACCCGATTTTCGGCAATGTGTGTCCGCCTACTTCAAGGCGGACACGGGCCCTCAAGCTCCGTCCGGAGCTTGATAAATGGGCGCCTATATATTAAGCTGTTACAGGCAGCGCAGCTATAGTGATAATCAATACATTTTTTAGTACTGATATCTTCCCTTTACATAATTGTTCTTACTAAGGAGAAAGGGATTCCTCTGTTTTATAGCTGCTTTATATTTAAACAGTTTCAGCGCTGTGGCAAAACTTTTTCTAGACTGTATAATATTGCAAAGTTTGAAAATTCTTAATCTTCAGTTATTAAATTTCGTTCTTTTTATTTTTGTAAACTCCTCCCTTTCTAAACTAACAAGAACAGGCAAAAGATTTAGAAACTCCTATATCAGCTGTGGAAATCTTAGCAACAATAAAAGACTTAAACTCTGGGAAGAGCCCTAGCCCGGATGAGTTCTCTGTCCAGTACTGTACAGTACTATCAGATGTATACCCCTTTTTTAACACCACATCTTCAATCCATATTTAATGAACTAAGAAAACAGCATCCTTTTCCTCCTAGTACATTGGAAGCTCACATCTCGGTGTCCCAGAAGCTGGATAAAGTACCTAATGTTCCATCTAAATTCTGCCAAATATCTATCTTTTAAATGTTGACATCAAGATTTTAGCTCTGGCAACTCTTATTAATCATATGCTCTCTAAGTTGACACATTCTCACCAGGTGTTTTTTTTTCCTTTTTAGTTAACGCTTTTTTATCATCAAAATTACAACAAAAGTAAAATTTGCAGTAGTTGTTACATTTACTCCGCTGTAAAGAGAAGATATAAGTATGATTACCATAGGCAATCATTAGTAACTCATAAAAAGAAAAGAATGGAAAGAAAAGGTTAAGGAGGGAGAATTAAACTCATGTGGAGTATTTAACCTCTGATAATTTGTAGACACATAACCACGTGGGTTTTATCCCAAATAGGGAAGCATGTGATAATATGATTAAAGTGCTGAATTTAATGGAATATGTACGGAAATACAAAATACCATTCATCTTCCTCCTAATGGATGCCCAAAAAGCTAGGCTTAATTTGACTTTTTTGCACACTACTTTACAATATTTGGATTTGGAGATGATCTCATTGAGAAAATATTTGCCTTGTATAGCCAACCATCTTAGAAAATTAGACTCAATAACTCCCTTTCTAAACCTTTTTCTCTATATATAATGGCAATCGCCATGTTTGTCCTTTGTCCCCTCTCCTGTCTGCATTGGCAATGGAGGTGCTGGCCTCTAAGATTCTAAATAACCCAGAAATATTAATAGTGACTTTTGGATGGACACAATATAAAATAGCGCTGTAGGCAAAAGATGTCCTGCTGATGCTAACCTCCCTCATTGAAATCCCTCCCAGCATTGGCTTTTCAACTAGGGAAGTACAGTAAGTTTTCTCATTTTAAATATTTAGAGATCCAAATTGTGTGCGATCTGTTCTCCTTAAACTACCAGAGCATATTAAAAGATATACAGACATCGTAAGATGCTATTGTGGTTATGGAATACAAGTTTCAAACTCTTCGCATCCCTCTACCCACTTCCTACATTAACAATTTACAAAATATTACTAACTCGTTTATCTGGCAGAATAAAATGCCCAGAGTCTCAAAAAAAAACACTGTCTACAGAAGAAAGTATAATCAAGGTTTAATGCCCAATCTAATGTACTATAGGCAAGCTGCTTTTTTAGTTAGAGTAATTGGTGTAAACATGCAGGTAGTATGGAATGAGTGACACTTGAAAATCAGCTAACTAAGGGTATCCCATTGTGTGGAGCATGTTGGCTTTGTAAAGCTCTGGAATTACCAAACTTAATTCAAGAAAGTTTTCTATATGGGATACATTGATGGCCAATACCAGCAGCATATCCTCTATACGATCTCACCTGACACCCCTTCTTCATAATACAGACTTACCTGTTGAACAGAGGCTACCTATTAGGAACATTATTGACTTGCATTCACTAATTCATTGTCATAGGGCTAGATTACAAGTGGCCACTAACTGCTGTGCATGAGAGATATGTGCTTAATGGAAATAACGAGCGTAAGACTAATGAAAGTTGTGATAGAAAATCAGGGTTATTCCACCAAATATTTATTCTGTTTTGTAATAGTGCAGATTGAGTTGTTGTATGTGAATTCTGCCAATGGTAATAAGGTTATACAGTCATCCTGCAGATAGGAACTGTAGCAATGAAGGTACTATTCCAGACATTGGTTTATTCTCTCAACTTGTTCATTAGTTTCCTTTGGATTTGTAACATTTTACACAATTCCCTCCAGAATGTTGAGGTAAATTGTGATCCCATTTCTGAGGTGATGCTCTCTGGTAGTCCATGTAATCTTACCATATGAGTAAGAAATGCAGTTGCTGTTGTGGAGGCATTGGGTAGGTGTTTCAGAGGTATAAAATGGACCATCTTGGTTAGATGATCCACAACTACTAGGATGGTGTTATGATTTTGTGATACTGTTAGATCTACTATAAAATCCATAGATATTGACTGCCAAGGCTGATCTGGAATGGGAAAAGATATGAGGAAGCCATAATATGGTCTTGCACAAGTACAAAAGGTAGAAACATACTGTCTCATGGTTTTATAGATACCAGGCTACCAAAAGAACCACATTGCAAGCCAGGATGACCTGCTAAGGGGGTCAAATGAATGATCTGTAACACTTGTAAGCGTAAGGTAGGGGTATGTATATTTTCCCATTCTCTGACTCTGATTAGATGGTTTGGAACATCCTTATCGGTTCTGATGGCCTTCTTGATTTGTTCAGTAAGTTCAGTATTTAGTCCAATGATTTTGTGTGGTGGAATAATAGGCCTGAAATTATTTTGGTGAGGGGGTTGATCTTCTCTACGTTAGAGTGAATGATCAGCCTTTCCATTTTTAGTACCGGTTCTATAGGTGATGGTGAAATCAAAGTGGTTGAAATATAAACTTAATCTAACTTGTCTAGCAGAGAGTTTTTATGATCTGTGTGTAAATAAATGTCTCCAAGTTTCTAGAGCGTCTTTCAAGGCTAGTAGTCCTTTCTCAGTGACTGGATAATTTTGTTCAGCACTACTATAGGGTGGATAGGGTCTGTAGGACTTTTTCTCTAATAAAGTATGGTGCCAATCCATGTTTGGATGCATTGCTACATTGTAATGACGTATTGGTGCTGTAGTGAACCTGTTCTTTAAAGATTGGAATGCTTCTGAAGATTCCTTAGTGCAATTTAAACCAGATATTAGCTATAATGAGCTGTGTCAAGGCTTTTACGATATCTGAGAAATTCTTTATGAATTTCTGATCGAAATTGGTGAATCCTGAGGGCAAACAGCAGTATAGTGTGCTCTTCCCTTGGTCACACAAACATAGGAATAATTATAGAGGGCATAACAAGTGCGCCTTCAGACTAGTGTGGTATTCTGAAGTTTTAAGGGAAAACAGGAGCCATATTCTGTATGGACTTTAGTCAGCTATGGAAAAAATTCAATAAAGAGTTTTGTGTGATTTTTAATTTATTCAAAATAGTCCCAGGACTGACGCATTCCAAAAGAGTTTGGAAGAACAGTTTAGTTCAGAGGCTTGTAGCAATCACAGTAGTATATGCAAGAGTTTATAATAATAAGAAAGTACTTGCCCTTTTAGGGAACTGTTCCTCGCTATGTCTCCGCTCTGCATGTCTACCATTGGCATGTAGGCGAATCGATCCTCACTTAGGCAACAGCAGTGGCATTACAGCCTTAATCCGGGTGTCCTAATGCTACCAGCAATAACAGGAATGGATTCTGTAATGAAACATGTCATAGGGCTACAACGCCTGACTCCAAAAGCAGCTGTTCCTGCCTTGAAGCTCCCGCTCCTTTTAAGTCACCTCCAGTTAACTGCACCTGTTGATTTAGGCCTTCTCATGCACTATAGGTCCAGCTCAAGCGACTGAGCCATCTTCGGCTACCCACAGGCTTCCAGTTGTGGATCCCGTACCGGGTGCTAGTGTCCTAGGAAGGGAATCATTTTCTACAATGGACAAACTCCTCGTGCAGCACTTAGCTCCTCCCACCGGAAAGCTGAAATTGGTGAATCCTAGAAAACACTGGAGAGCCTTCTGAGTGGTAGGTAATGGCCATTAAATTATGTTTTTTTATCTTGGATTGATCCATCTGAATACCCTTAGGGGAGCTTGTGTTTCCAAGGAATGATATTTCTGGTGTTTAAAATTGAGATTTCTCTAGCTTGGCATATAGTTGGTGAAGCCTGAATCTGGATAACATCCAATGTACATGTTTTCTGTGATCTGTGATGTTATTCGAGTAGATCAGTATGTCATCCAGATAAACTACCACACATGTCCAAAGGTCACTAAAAATGTTATTTACAAAATACTGGACAGTGGAAAGGGCATTGCATAGTCCAAATGGCATCACCATATATTCAAACAAACAATATCAGGTTCTGAAGTCAGTCTTCCATTCACCCCTTTTTTAATACGGACCAAGTTATATGCCCCATGGAGATCTAGTTTAGTATAAACTGACTCCTCTCAGGTGTTCTATGAGCTCAGGTATTAGGGTTAATGGATACCTGTTTTTGATGGTAAACGCATTGAGTTGTCTGTAATCAATGATGGGCCATAGACTGGAATCCTTGTTCTTAACAAGGAGCATTTCTGCTCCAGCAGTGGAAGTGGAGGTTCTTATGAGGTACTCTTGAAGATGTGGATAATGGGTACACGTTTCCATAAGGTATGGTTGCCTCATGTAGCAGATCTATGGGGCAATCCTAAGGCCTGTTTGGAGGTAAATGTTCTGCTTTTTTTATCTAAAAAGTTGTGGTAAGCAGTGGGAAGGGACTCGTGAGTAATGGTAAAGTGTGCTGTATGAGGATAGCAAGTCTCCTTACAGTAATCCGAGAGATTAATGGATATAGGATTCCACTGAATCTCAGGTTGATGCATGATTGACAATGGCATACCTAGTATTAGTGGAAACAGTGGAGAAGTAATTAAATCAAAAGATATTAATTCTGTATGTCCAGTTAAAGTACTAACTAGCATAGGGATGGTATTATGAGTGATAGGTCCTTGGGACACTAGATACCCACAAATAACCCTCACTGACAAAGGGGATGCCTTTTTTTTCAACAAGTGAAACATTCTGCATGCTTCAGTGTCAATGATGGCTTCAGTAAGTAGTTTGTTTTGATCCCACTGTAGGGACAGAGCTATGATGCAGTAAGAAGTTGTATTTGTAGTGATTTGGTAAAGCTTACCAATAGGATGAATCTTACCTACTTTAGTACTTTTTAGGTTGAGACATGTTTTTACATTGTGGTGTCTGGAGGCACAATACATACAGGGGTTAAGGTTTATACTCCTATTTTTCTCTTCTAGAGACAGTGGACCTCTAGCAACTGCTATCTCCATAGGTTCAGGTGCTGGTATAGACCTCTCAATTGTTGGTGGGGGAGCATATGATCTCCTGGTTGGTTGGTCTGATTGTGCGCATTCTGAAAAGCCTTTCTCTCAGGTGTCTTTCTATATTAACAGACAATTTGATTAAGTCTTCTAGGGTGTCAGATAGGTTTGAAAGTCCCAATGTATACTGATTCCTGAGACTAATGTTATTCTATTCTGTATCCCTTGACCACCTCTTAAACTCAGCGATGTAATCCCCATCATGTCTTTTACTTTGACGGAGGGATCTGCTTATTGGGATCATTGTCTAGTAAAGACATGGCTTTAGAAAATCCCTCTGAGTTCAGAATGCAATCTTCATCCTCTAAGAAAGTGTTGTCCCAGGCTCTTGGTTCAACTCTCAAATAAGAAATTACTGTGCATACCTTTATGCAGTCTGAAGAATACATTTTTAGTTTGAGGAAGAAGAGTAACAAACAGGCATTCCTGAATCCCCTATATTGGTGTCTGGTGGACTTACTGCTGGTTCCGGTACCTTAGGTGATCCTGTTTTGGTAAGGAGTAAATCTTTAATGAAGGAACTAAAGTCTAATTTTCTGTTTGGAGATCATTTAACCCTTGGGTGAGAAGTTCATCCCTTTGAGATAGAATTACAATATGGTGTGCCATCTCTGCTGGGTTAATTTTATAGATTTCTATGTATTGTAATAACTTGAATACTGTTCAGGAACCACAACTGCAGTTGGCAGGAGTTAAGTATGTAACTTTAAGGGGAGTTTGTATATATGTACGTCTCTTTAATAAGAATTTTTATATGTGTATGTCCCTTTAGGATGAAATTGTAGATGAGAATGACTCCTAGCTGATGCAGCTTGTGGCTGCAGCAGAGAAGTAAGTATGAGGTTACCTTGTAAGTAGCATAGACTAGGTGTAGAGAGAAACTCAGGTTCAAGAAAGTAGAATATATTAGCTTTTGGAACAGTTCAGAGTGAAACTTAAGCTAATGCAAACAATAGCTTGATTATATCCAAGCAAAGCAATAGGAATTGAGATTGGTTATACAGGCTGATGACCTCACAGCCTCAATGCAAGTAAACCATGCCACCTGGCACCTAAGAAGATTTAAGGTGGAATGGTATTAAATAAGGATGACAACGGTGAAGAGGTGACTCTGGGAATGTTAGGATGAAATTGTAGTAAATAAGTAAAAGAGGGATTATCTATCTTTTTAAACAATAGACTATCATTATCATACACTATTTACAGATTTAAAAATAAAAAAAGGCAAGTAATATTTAAACAAATAGGCAAATCCTCATCCTCTATTAGTGTTACTGAAACAAATTATTATGTAGATGGTAACTAACCCCGCAGAGATTATCTAAAATATTTTCCCATATGAATAGCACCTGCTGGAGAGGTTGCAGAGAGATTGGCATTTTATCCACATTTGGTAGTTCTGCCTAGAGATAACACTATATTGGTGGGGTATACATAAGGAATTGGAATTGTTCCTTTCGCACAAATTTCAATTTGAGCCTTTATTACTTTTTTTTTTGTCTTTTTTTTGAGCCTTTATTACTTTTATATAATAAACCCCCTAAAATAAAATGTAAATTGAGGCTTACACGAATATATATAGTATATCATGCTCAGTGGTGCAAAACAATACCATGATTATGAAAGAAAACTTCTGTGTCTTTTGTGTCAGATTGTAGGAATCAGGTTACGAAGATAATGGGGCATATTTATCAAGCTCCAAATGGAGCTTGATGACCCGTGTTTCTGTCGAGCCTGTCGAGCAGTTATGAAGCAGCGGTCACAAAGACCGCTGCTCCATAACCTGTCCGCCTGCTCTGCTCTGAGCAGGCGGACAGACATCGCCGGAAATCAACCCGATTGAGTACGATCGGGTTGATTGACACCCCCCTGCTGGCAGCCCATTGGCTGTGAGTCTTGCAGGGGGCGGCGTTGCACCAGCAGCCCTTGTGAGCTGCTGGTGCAATGCTGAATACGGCGAGCGTATTGCTCGCCATATTCAGCGAGGTCTGGCGGACCTGATCCACACTGTCGGATCAGGTCCGCCAGACCTTGATAAATAGAGGCCATGATCTCTTGAAAGATATTGTTTCCAACAAACCAAGCATATAGACTTTTTTCCACTCAATGTGGTTTATTTGGGAGGAATACTTGTCCTCAACATAAGAATAGATTGATGCAGTGTCCCTCTGACTGGATTACTAATTTTAACTATTAGGTATCTTTATCTAAACCATATGGAAATGAAACTGAATCTTAAAATGATGGTGAACTTTAGCCAATCAAATGCCATAAAAGTAATCTTTAAAATTAAAAAAGTATATGTGTCCCTTTTTCCCCCTCCAAATCTATCTGCGAAAAGGGTTAAATCCATACCTGTATTAATGCTATTCTATTACAATGTTATAACGCCCACTGGGATGAACTTTTTTTTCAGACAATTTAATGAATACCTAGAAGCTGTGAACTCAGTCAAAATACAATGCCTGTGTCTAAACACTGATAGGGGAGGGGCTGATCCAGGCAGCTTAGCTATGTAATTCACTTTGCTTAATTTTTTAAATTATTTTAAAATACTTGCCAGCAATTTTTAAACTATTTTGTATGCAAACTATTTTGAATTAATTAGCCCTTTTAGGATATGCACAGATCTCAACCTGTTTTATGACCCTTTAACCATCACTTTAAGATGTGCTATTAGAATGTTTATTATTTAGACCTGCTATTTATCTAACTAAGTTTACGAGATAAATATGTATTTTTGATATTGTGGGAGATAACCGAAGGCTTTAATCTTGTCTATTAAAGAATGGCAATTCACCAAAAAGGGTCCACTTTGCAAAACATCATCAGACTGAAGAGATAAAGGATGATATTTATCAAGCCGTCAACTGCAAATACGGCGGGATCGATGCTTACGTCATTACAGATGTTCCGAATACACATTTGGCTCTATTTGACAACTTTTCCAAGTTATCAAATTTCTAACAGGTACGCTTGCGACTATTCCGGCCCAGCCTACCTGGTTTTCAATCCGCCACCCTGGAGGCTGTGGATGCCATAGAAATCAATGGGAGTCTGAAAGCACCGAAAGCTTATGTTTGATGCTGCCTGATATCCCATTGATTTCTATGGTTGAAAACAAGTAACATTTACACCTAACACCCTAACATAAGCCCCGAATCTAAACATCCCTAATCTGCCGCCCCGACATCGCTACCACCTACATAAAGTTATTAACCCCTACTCCGCCGCTCCCGGAACCCTAAATAAACGTATTAACCCCTAAACCTCTGGGCTCCCACATCACTACCATTAACTAAACCTATTAACCCCTAAACCGCCAGCCCCCGACATCGCCATAAACTAAATTAAGCTATTAACCCCTAAACCTAACAACCCGCTAAGTTTACATTTAAATTACAATATCCCTATCTTAAAATAAATTTAAACTTACCTGTAGAATTAAAATTAACTATTTTTAAACTATTAATTAACCTACCCTAGCTATTATCCTACAATTACATTAAACTAGCAATTAAATTAACTAAATTACATTTAAATCTACTATTAAACATTATTAAAAAAATTACTAAATTTAAAAAAAAAAATAAACGCTAAGTTACAAAAACACTAAATTACGAATAGAAAAAAAAACACATTATCAAAAATAAAAAAGAATTACACCTAATCTAATAGCCCTATCAAAATAAAAAAAAAAAACCTAGCCTACAATAAACTACCAATGGCCCTTAAAAGGGCCTTTTGCGGGGCATTGTCCCAAAGAAATCAGCTCTTTTACCTGTAAAAAAAAAAAAAAACACCCCCAACAGTAAAACCCACCACCCAACCAACTAACCCCCGCAAATAAAATGCCTATCTTAAAAACCTGCGCCTCCCATTGCCCTGAAAAGGGCATTTGTATGGGCATTGCCCTTAAAAGGGCATTTAGCTCTTTTACTGCCCAGACCCTACTCTAAAAATAATTATCTAAAAATTTTTTTTTGTTTTTTATTTTTTGTAACTTAGCATTTATTTTATTTGTAATTTAGTAATTTTTTTATAATGTTTAATAGTAGATTTAAATAATTTATGTAGGGTTAGGGTTTTGTAATATGTAATTTAGTTAATTTAATTGTTAGTTTAATGTAATTCTAGGATAATAGTTAGGGTAGGTTAATTAATAGTTTAAAAATAGTTAATTTTAATTCTACAGGTAAGTTTAAATTTATTTTAAGATAGGGATGTTGTAATTTTAATGTAAACTTAGCAGTTGCTAGGTTTAGGGGTTAATAACTTAATTTAGTTTATGGTGATGTGGGGGGCTGGCGGTTTAGGGGTTAATAGGTTTAGTTAATGTAGTGATGTGGGAGGCCAGAGGTTTAGGGGTTAATATGTTTATTTAGTGGCAGCGGGGTCCGGGAGCGGCGGGATAGGGGTTAACTCTTTTATTTAGGTTGTGGCGGGGTCAGAGAGCGTCAGAATAGGGGTTAATAAATTTTATTTAGGTTGCGGCGGTGTCCGGGAGTGGCGGAATAGGGGTTAATAACTTTATTAAAGTTGCGGCGGGGTCCGGGAGCGGCAGGATAGAGGTTAAACATTTTAGTATAGTGGCAGCGTTTAGTGACAGGGTATAAATAAAGTTGGTAAAAAGCCGAATAGATGCAAGATCGATGACTGCTCCCGAACTTGGTGTGCGTCTTTTTGCCGGCTTTTTTTATAAATATGGAGATCATATTCAGGTCTGCGGCTGCGATGTTAGGCGAATGTATTGGAGCCGGCAAATGCAGCATAGTTGAGCCTTTGATAAATATCCCACAAAGTTCCTGCCTTGTTATTCTTGAATCCAGGCTGATACAATTGTGAAAAATAGTGCCTAATGTGCTTGTCTGGGATGAAGAAGTTTTGCAGAACGTAGATACAGTTACAGTGATCCATGTTATAGGCTGAACAGCCCCCTTTAAAAGGTGCCTCCATTCTTCAAATGCACACTTATTCACCAACATCATAGTTCTGTTCAACTAGTGACAATCACTGAGAGAAAAAGGCAAATGGATGCATCTGATACTTGGATTTCACCCTCTGAGATAGTATAGCAGCGATAACAACATTAGAGAAATCTACTTCCAGAAAGAAGGGTCTCTGAACATCAGTCTGGATCAAAATTGGTGCCAATGTAAACAGTCAATTGAGTTTGTCAAAAGCTGTTTAAAGGGACACTGAACCCAAATTTTTTCTTTCGTGATTCAGATAGAGCATGCAATTTTAAGCAACTTTCTAATTTACTCCTATTATCAATTTTTCTTCGTTCACTTGCTATCTTTAAAAAAAAGAAGGCATCTAAGCTTCTTTTTTTTCAGTACTCTGGACAGCACTTTTTTATTGGTGGATGAATTTATCAACCAATCAGCAAGAATAACCCAGGTTATTCTCCAAAAATGGGCCGGCATGTAAAGTTGCATTCTTGCATTTCAAATAAAGATACCAAGAGACGGAAGAAAATTTGATAATAGGAGTAAATTAGAAAGTTGCTTAAAATTGCATGCTCTATCTGAATCACGAAAGAAAAAATTTGGGTTCAGTGTCCCTTTAAGCCTTTGGTCTACAGACAAAGAAAAAGATGTTACTCTTAGTAAGGCGAGAGTAATAGGGCACAACATCAGATTTTTTTTGTATATAATATCTTTAGAAGTTAGCAAAACTGATAAATGTTTGTACTGCCTTCTTATTAGTTTGAACAGGCTTTTGTGGAATTGCATTACTATTAATATAGGGCTAGATTACAAGTGGCGCGCTATTAAAATACCATGCCCATGTTAACTTGTGCACATATTACAAGTTGAAAGTAAACACAACCGCACAAGCACAAAATAAACTTGCGCTCGCCAGGTTTGCACGACTGAAAACCTTGCGTAAAGGGTTAGGGCTAAAAAAAAAAATTGCGTTAAACAACATAAATAAAAAATGAACTGTTACACTCATATATACACTATCTAATAAAAATTATTCAAATAAATATTTTAAAAAGTTCTAAGGGTTAAAAGGTATAAGGTATGACAAGGTGCTTGATTATAAAGGGATATAATGTATATATACTGTATATACATATACTGTAAATGTGTATGTATGTATATATGCATATGTATTTATGTATACATGTGTTTTATGTTTATATGTGTATATTTGTATATATATGTACACATATAAACACATATATTCACATGTGTATGTGTGTGTATATACTTTAGAGCCCATTTCACTCATATACCTGAAAGCATGAAAAATAATTTTATTAAATTTTATAATATTTAATAATGTTTTTTACTGGGTATGTACCAACGTTGTTCACATAGAGGAAATGTTTTGTATATTTTTAAATATATATATATATATATATATATATATATATATATATATATATATATATATATATACACATATATA